>NC_091673.1:42610517-42915431 GCF_042453785.1 Malus domestica
TGACTTGTGCAACCAATAGATCTAAGATGCTGACGAAGAACGTCGTTGGCTGCTTTGGGATGTCATCTTATGTGCCTCAGCAGCATGCTTCGGTGCCCCCAGCGAGGTCAGGTTGATGACGTATTCACGCTTTTGATGCTCCCCTTGCTCCTTTAGCAGCACAACCTTTGAAGTGGCATGTTAAGGAGCGGTTGTGGCGCCAATGGATTGTCCGTTCACAGTATAAGTGCTCAGGATCCTTCCCTTGGTGGTTGCAAAAACGGCTTGTCCCTTACTTGATGCCATTGACTTTGAGGTGTGTTTGGATTCCTTGAACGAACAAAGAGATGAGAGGTAGAGCTGGTCCCACTGGGCGTGCCAAATTTGTAAACACGGAAATTCCTGAAACAAACGAGGCAAGAACACGTGTACAAAATAATATTTTGTATTGATGATTTTAGGGTTACAATCTCTCTCAAATTTGATCCTCTGATTCGATCTTCGTAAGGTGTTGATTTGTGGATGTGCGATTTATCCAAGGGCCGTTGAGGCTTGATCTTGGATGAACGGTTGAAAGTTTTCTTCAAAGGCCGTTGGGGCCTAATCTTGAAGATTGAGGGAAGTTTCTTCAAGGGCCTTTGGGCTTGATCTTAAAGGTTGATGGATGAACAAATCTTCAAGGCTTTTGGGCTTGATCTTGAAGAACTGTTGATGAACGGATTTTCAAAGGCCTTTGGGGCTTAATCTTGATGAACAGTTGATGAATGGATCTTCAAGGGCTTTTGGGCTTTATCTTGAAGAATGGTTGGATATGTGGATTTGTTGATGTTGTTGATCCAAAGGGCCGTTGGGGCTTGATCTTAGGATGAACGGATGATGAATGATGAACGCTTTCTTCAAGGGTCGTCGGGGCTTGATCTTGAATTTGTGGAAGTTCCTTCAAAGGGCCGTTGGGGCTTGATCCTGAAGGTTGGGTTGACGAAGAACGAAGAGAGCTTTCTTGATCCTTCGGGATTTGCTTGGAAGCTTTGGAGTTTCAAAGCTTCAAGGTTTTGGTGTGAGGTGAATTGGTTATGAATTGGTTTCTTTTTTTCTAAATGAATGAAATGGCTTCTATTTATAGAATTTTCCAAAGCCTAATTTTGAATATATTATTCAGATGAAATAAATCGTTTCTGCCAGGTGTTGACACGTGTCCTGTTTGATGACTTTTTCTGATGATTCTCGATTTTTCGTTGAGTCACCTGCTATGTGTAAAATTTATGTGACACATGAACGTTGAAATTTTAATTATTGATCAACATTTATTTCACCAAAATTTCGATGTCTACAAGTTCACTCTAAGTTTGGCTACATCCATGGAGTAGAAGAATTCTCATTAATAGTGAAGGGTTTACACAAATACATAGGTTTAAGCATAATTATCATTAGTGGGTTCTAATGACTAGTTTAAGTACAATAATGACATTAAGGATTAATTGTAGGAGAATGGTCTCCTTTTATAGTTAACGAGAGTCTTTAGCTTTTGTCCGCGGTTGATGTGGGACTCTATGAGCTTTTTCTAACGTTAACATGTGTTGCGCTGTGATTGGCCTCCTGGTTGGAGGGAAACTTTTATGCTTTGGCATGGGTGCCTTAGCATAAACCCCTCAATAGGTCCTTGAAGGTATGACGTTGATCGGTACTTGGAAGTTTCAAGATTGGTCAAGTATGGTACAAATAGTGCTCCCTTATGTTCCCGAATGAGGAAAGCTTCTCGGTTGGGAACTTGACAAATCCAAGTCATTGAGTAAACACGAAACTTCTAAGTACCGATGTGTAGTAGCATATATAGTAGTCCCCTAAGTCTCTAGGCGAGGAGAAGAGGCCTAGCTTTTGTTGAAATTGGCCCGAGGCCTACTCGAAACCTAGCCTTCCACCCTTGCTCCACCCGTGCCTTCTTCCCCGCACAGCCTCTTTTTTTCCTAGTTTTAGTAACCCAGTCTCTCCATCCTTCCCCATCTTCTTCGTTTTACTAGTTTTTTGTTTTGCAGTCACCCATTTCCTTCAACACCGAAATTCTTGCTCCTTTGCTTAAGTCCAGGCCTTCCCCATCTGACTGTGGTCAAGATTCTCAAGTGAAATAGTATCCCGTTTAATTCAGTCGATGTTGTTAGGGTCGCGGCGAGAGAGCTAGGGGAACGGAGACAGAGGCAAGCGCGGCGCTAGACGGGCAGGTCCCAGGGGTGATATTTGTTGCTAAAAACGGGTTTGGGTTCAAGCTCGGGCTGCTAGGTTTTGACAGTAGTGTCGGAGGTCAGAACTCCCTAGTCACGTCCCTTCCACACAGGCATTCACCGCTGCGAGACAAAGGGTTTGGTGGTTCCACTTGGGTCCTCACAAAAAATCAAAGTCTTGAACTTGGTTGCTTTTAACTTCACTCCAAGATATAAATTTCAGGAGCTTGGAGGAGAAGGGGTTATTGGGGTTTTGATTTGAGTTTTGAAGGAGGTGGGTTAAAGGTTGAAAGCTGCCCAAAGCTCGCTGGTTGCTGAAGCTCTGGTTTGAATTCATTAGAAAAGCTTGAGGAGTGAGTGAAGGATCAAAGAAGTGAGTTGTTGCAGAAAGCTGTTCTCGAATTTGAAGGCCTGGGTTTGCAGCTTAAGAGGTCCAACACTCCTCCATTTTTTTGTGATTTTCTACTGGATTTTCCGTCCGGGGGTCTTGATTAATTGTGTTTTTTATTTTATATATATATATATATTTTTTTTTTTTTTTTGCAGGGGTTGAAGTTGGGTTTTGATGCGGGCTGCCTTGGGGTTTATTACGGTCTAGGCAATGGGTGCCGCTGGTGAAGTTTGATTGAGAAGGAAAGAGCGAGGGGAAAGGGGAGGTAGCGGTAGGGGTGTTGTCAAGCCAAGGTTATTTTCTGTTGGTACTGTCTGTACCCAATGAAAACATTGATACTTGAGTGTTTGATTGCATTCCTCTTTTCTGTAATCAACCAACATTTAATGCTTCTTAGCTTTTTTACATTTCGATCTCTTTCTGCATATTCTTCCACTTATTCAAAAATGCCTCTTTTGTATTATAATTATGTCTCCTGCTTGCAAATCTGGATTATAAATTAAACTTAACTGGACTACCACTTTCCGTGTGACGGCACTTCAATTGGATTTGGGTAGTGATTGCCTTTCTTGTTGTAATTTGAGTTTGAAAAAGTGGTTAATGGGTGTAGGTTGTGGATGGTAGGTTTTTTGCTTGTGTATGGGTATAGCTTGAGTGATCTAACGTGAGAAAAAAAAAATCATATAAGTAGGTTTTGCTTCCACTTGAGCAAGAGTGTGGAAGGTTTTGTTGAAATTATGTGTTGAAGCTTTCGGTTAAAGCGCTCTTTTTTTTTTCTTTTTTTTATTTAAGCACATTAAGTACATATTTTTTGAAGCACATAAATAGATTTTGCTTCCACACTCTTGAAGAAGAGTGTGGAAGGCTTTTTGAATTTTTTGTTAAAGCTTTCGGTTGAAGCTTTTTTTTGAAGAGTACATAAATAGATTTTGCTTCCACTCTTGAAGAAGAGTGTTCAAGAGTGTGGAAGGCTTTTGGAATTCTTGTTGAAGCTCCTTTGAAGCACATAAATAGATTTTGCTTCCACACTCTTGAAGAAGAGTGAGGAAGGCTTTTAGAATTTGGGTGTGGGAAGCTCATACCCTTGGGTGTGGGAAGCTCTCTTCCTTGGGTGTGGGAAGCTCTCTTCCTTGGGTGAGGGAAGTTCACACCCTTGGGTGTGGGTGGGAAGCTCTCTTCCTTGGGTGAGGGAAGTTCACACCTTTAGGTGTGGGAAGCTCTCTCCCTTCAAGGGTGTTGGAAGCTCTCTTCCTTCAAGGGTGTGGGAAGCTCTCTCCCTTCAAAAGTGTGGGAAGCTCTCTTCCTTAGGTGTGGGAAGCTTTCTCTCTTCAAGGGTGTGGGAAGCGCTTTTATAGGATCTCATAAGTTGATTTTGTTTCCACACTCGTGAAGAAGAGTGTGGAAGGCAATCTACATGCTATAGTTATCTACCATGTGTTGAAGTTTTTGTTGACCTTAATGATTGCTTAGCGATTAATTAGTTGATTAATAATCAATTAATTAGTAATTAACAATTAATTAATTGATTAATAATTATCGAAATAATAACTAATTAGTTAATTAAATGGTAATTAATAATTAATTAATTTCATTTTTTTTCTTGAACTAGGTGATGCGAAATATATAAGCACACAAATTAAACCCTCTTTTTGACAATTGTAGCAAAGTATGTAAGTAGGGATCGTTCTAAACCGGGGATTAGGAGGGCTTGCTAAAACCTCTAAACTGACTCAAAAACAAAAAGAAACAAAGTTAAAAATGTAAACAAAAGACTTTAAAACAAGAAAGTAAAAGGGGGATTTGAGTTTGGTGAACTTGAAAGTAAAAACGAATAAACTAAAAACTTAAATAGATTTTAAACAAATTTGGGTTGAATGGATAATGGAAGGCTAGCTAAGGGGTTCTTCTCCACACATGTCTTGCTTGCATACAAAATGATTTCCAATTGCATTTCAATAACTTATTAATTCTCAACGCCCCAAATTAACCGTGAATTGCACTAATTAACCCTCAGTTTTTCCACAAGTTATTGGGTTGGATGATTGCATACGACAACCCAAAACATTCCCTACAAGTTCCCTACATGAATTGCATAATAGAGATACAAGCAAGAATCATTAAGTTCTATGAAAAACATAAGCATTGACGAGGCACTCGTTACTATGATTTGCATGAAACTTATGCCAAGGATTTACTTAACACAATCATGACTAGCGACTTTTACTACTCATGAATATAAGTTCATAACGATTAGGTGAAATTCCCTTATACTCTAGCATCATATTTATGCATGCAAACTAAGTATGCATCCCTAATCAACATACATAAACATGTTATCAATCAAATAGATAAGTAAATCGAATTCATAACTTATGAAACACAATTAAAAGTAATCAAATCATATTGCAAGCATTAACATGGTTTCGAATCCCCCCCTAGCCAAGGGGGGTTTAGTTCCTCATTATTACAAAACAAAGATAAACAAATTTAAACATTGAAAAACAAAGGAAAGAAAGCACCTAAACGTTCCAACGATCCATGTTGGATAGCAAGTGCGTCTAAGGACTTTTCTCCTTCTCTTTGCCGCAACAACAAGGTTGGAATGATGTTGAAGGGTTGGTTATTTGGAGGAATGGATGGGAAGGGGTTTAGATATGTAGGAGAGGCAAGGAAAGGCTTGGAGAATGGTTAATTTCTGGATGATTTGAATGAGGTTGATGCCATGGTATTTATAGGAAGAGGATGGACTTGTTTAACACAAAATGTTGGTGGAATTGAGTAGGTGAGCATGGCAAAGAGTGGGAATTGTTGGTGGGTTAGGTATTGAGTCATCCACTCACATGTCATGGTTAGCTAAGCATTGCATCATCCACTGACATGTCATGGTGAGCTAAGCATTGCATCATCCACTCACATGTCATGGTGAGTTAAGCATTGCATCATTACTCAAATTTCTGGTGGAGGTGGAAGTAAAAGCCATGGCATTGATGTGTTTTGAGTGAAGTTTTGGCCAATCCTTCTAGAAATTTATCCCTTCTTGCAACTTGTATTTGTTTCACCAGATTTTTAGCATGTTCTTAGCCTCTTTTGTCTTCAAATTCGTCCATCCATCTTGCTCATATCATATGTAATCCATTCCAAGCTCAAAACTGCTCCAAAATGCACCACAATGCACTTTCTTGCTACCTTAGCCCTTTGGACCTACAAACACACGAAAATGGCTTAAAGTACTAAAATAACTAAGAACTAATAACGTAAATGCAAGAAAACTAGTTAACTAAGTCGCATAAATATGCGTCTATCACTAGGGACAAGAGTATGTGGGAGAGACCACATATATAGATTTTGCTTCCATACTATTAAGTAAGAGTGTGGAAATCAATCTACATGTAGTAGGTGAAAGTTCAGAGGAACCATACAAATAGATTTTGCTTCCCCACTCTTGGGCAATAGTGTAGAAGACAATTTACGTGTTGTAATTGTTGGAGGTTTGTTGAACCATATAATACGATTTTGCTTCCACACTCTTGAACAAGAGTGTGGAAGGCTTTGTTGAGTTTGCATATGCCTTTTCTGAGTGTAAGGCTTGAAAATTTTCGATTGCTTATAAATGCTAAGAATCCACATGTGCATGATGTATTGTTCTTCCCTAGTTGGTGAAAAAAAAAGTAAGTTCTTTCATCATCCGTTTGGTGAGAGAAGTGGTGAGTTGTCGAGGTAAAAATGTTTATTAAAGTACTAGTTGTATTTACCACCACCTGGTTGGTGATATGAAGGTGAGTTGCTTCATCACCTAGTTGGTAAGAAGAGTGTTGAGTTGCTGAATCTCAACATTGTTCATTAGAGTACTGGTTGTGCTCTTCATCACCTGGTTGGTGACACGAAGGTGAGTTCTTTCATCACTTGGTTGGTGAGGATAAGGGCAAGTTGCCGATGCACATTGTAGTAAGTGCCGAATGGAAAAATACATGTTGACACCCCTTCGAAGCTCAGTTGACTTGTGTATGAATGTATTGAAATGTATGATGTTTATGTTGATTGACATGAGTGATGCTTATGAATGTTTTGCTATGCATGAAGGAATCCATTGTTTGGATATGTGAACCATGTTGGGTGTAACACTTAGTCTCACTTACTTTGTGTCAAAATACTCATGTTGAAGCTCTGAGTTAGAGTATAGAGGTAGGTTAACATAGACTTGGTGTTCAGTGCTAGGAATGTAAAAGACTCAAACGAAGTTGTCTGAATTCACTCTTCATTGGATATTTGCTGAATGGTTTATGTTACAAAAGATCTCAAACGGTTGAGAGTCAAAACATTTGGAATGTGTATGCCTTCTTATAATAGCATTTCCTTCAGCACTTAGTCCCTCACTTTGAAAGAGTGAAGCTTGACCCCATGGTCATAATAGTTGAAGGTACGTTCACCCTTGGTTGTCTTGATACGAACCTTTATCCTTCTTGTTGTAATGAGCTTGTTGAGAGTAAAAATCTTTCCTCTTATTGAGAGACGAATACGTTTGGTGACTTAGCGAATAGCTAAATGAGATAGGAGAGGATGCAATGGGTGTCTGAATGGTCAAAACCTCCTCACTTGGTACAACTTGAATGGTCAAAACCTCCTCACTTGGTAGGCATGATTGTAAGCTTGCATCATCACAGTCTTCCAAGTGTTAACATTGATCACGTACTTGAAAAAGCATTCACGCATGCCTACCGTGAAGGCCCTGAGTGTTGTTTTATCGTCTGCCTTAGCGCAACAAGAATACTCTTGACTCGTTCGATTTCTAACGAATGGTGTATAACTCATCAGTGGAGTGTAAGCGATCAACTTGGAAGATGTGTTGAGTCATGAAAAGTCTTCCTAGCTCAGCGAAGGAATCCCCAGTATTAGGTTGAAGATGACAATATCAATTGAGAGCTCTACTAGAGAGGGTTGAGGGGAATATGAGACATTGTTCTTCATCATTGTGTCTTCGGTATGCCATGGTAGATTCGAAGACATGGATATGCTCAATTGGATCTTCCCTCCCAGTATATGATTGTAAGCCAAGCTTTTGTTTAATTTTTCCTTGTAGAGGGGTGCAAAGGATCCTCCTTGTTAGAGGGTCTGGCCTTGGATGATTCCAGTTAAGAATTTTGGCTTGATGCTCGGCTTTCAACCCATTCACTTCTTCGAGGAGATGTAAGATAAGAGGGTCCGAAGTGGAGTCAGACACCATTTGAACTTTTCTTCGTAAGTTTCCTTCATTATTTGGAAGTATGGAAGTTTGGTCAAAGGCATGAGACCTTTCCTTGGATTCACCGTACCCGTTTTCAGGACGTGTCAGTTGGAAGTCCCTTGAGTCTCCTACAACTTCTTGTCCCTCCAAGGCTTGTCATTGCTTTCCTGGATTAAAGGATGACCTATGTTGTAGTAGGGGACTGAGCCTTTCGATGACCTTTAGGTTTTTTATCCTTGAGTTTATGTGGATAGGGTTTTCTCGACGTTGCCTCAGGAAGTCTTGGAAATTATGATAAATAGCTTTCGATCCTTCCACTCCTTCTGCAAGAAGGTGCCTCTCTCCACTTCTCCTGTTTAGTTCGAAGCAGTTGGGTTGAGAAAAGTCTCACGTTAATCAACACATTGATGAGTAGCTCATTCCTCATTAGGAATATCCATGTTGAAGACTGGTGACGCTCTGTGTTGGGGGGTACCCAGGTAATGGTTGACGTCCACAAGAGCAGTGGGCTCGTGTGACTGAGTATGTCTAGCCTCATGAAGCATTTCAAAGAGCTTCTCATACTGCTACTAGAGGATTTCATTGTTCATTGCTATCTTGTTGTTCTGAGGCTCCAAGTCTTCGACCTTAGTGTAGACATCGAAATTTCGATGAAATAAATGTTGATCAATAACTAAAATTTCAACGTTCACGTGTCACATAAATTTTACACATAGCAGGTGACTCAACGAAAAATCGAGAATCATTAGAAAAGTCGTCAAACATGACACGTGTCAACACTTGGCAGAAATGATTTATTTCATCTGATTATTTAAATCCAAAAATTAGGTTTTGGAATTCTATAAATAGGAAGCCAAGGCATTCATTTTGAGAGACCAATTCATAACCAATTCACTTCACACCAAAACCTTGAAGCTTTGAAACTCCAAAGCTCCCAAGCAAATCTCGAAGGATCAACAAAGCTCTCTTTGTTCTTCATTAACCCAACCTTCAAGATCAAGCCCCAACGGCCCTTTGAAGGAACTTCCACCAATTCAAGATCAAGCCTCGACGGCCTTTGAAGAAAGCGTTCATCGTTCATCATTCGTTCATCCTAAGATCAAGCCCCAACGGCCATTTGGATCAACAACATCAACAAATCCACATATCCAACCGTTCTTCAAGATAAAGCCCAAAAGCCCTTGAAGATCCATTCATCAACTGTTCATTAAGATCAAGCCCCAAAGGCCCTTGAAGATCCGTTCATCAACAGTTCTTCAAGATCAAGCCCAAAAGTCGTTCTTCAAGATAAAGCCCAAAAGCCCTTGAAGATCCATTCATCAACTGTTCATCAAGATCAAGCCCCAAAGGCCCTTGAAGATCCGTTCATCAACTGTTCATCAAGATCAAGCCCCAAAGGCCCTTGAAGATCCGTTCATCAACAGTTCTTCAAGATCAAGCCCAAAAGCCTTGAAGATCCGTTCATCCATCAACCTTCAAGATCAAGCCCAAAGGCACTTTAAGAGACTTCCCTCAACCTTCAAGATTAAGCCCCAATGGCCCTTGAAGAAAACTTTCAACTGTTCATCTAAGATAAAGCCTCGACGACCCTTGGATCAATCGCACAACCACAAATCAACACCTTACGGAGATCGAATCAGAGGATCAAATTTGAGAGAGATTGTAACCCCTAAATCATTAATACAAATATTATTTTGTACATGTGTTCTTGTCTCGTTTGTTTCAGGAATTTCCGTGTTTATACTTAGCTTGAAGAGAAAACTTTTTTCGTTCATTCCTTCGTTGCCTCACACTAGGCACGAGGGGAGTGTCGTTCTGTGTGATGTGGCTTCCTTCGCTCCCCATGTTAAAGAAAGGTGCCTGGTCAAATGATAGTGTACAAACGATGGAAACTAACTTGACAAAGTTGAAGAGAGTAGGGTTAAGTGTCTTTTCCCACAGACGACGCCAAATGTTGAAGCACAAAATTAGTGAGGGGAACAACGTAAAGTGTCAATTTTGTGACATTTGCTCGGTTGCTCCGGTCACCTAGTGATGATGATGTGTAAGGAGATAAAGATAGGGAAGCAAACACAAGATGTACGTGGTTCGCCCTAAGTTTGGCTACATCCACGGAGTAGAGGAGTTCTCATTAATAATGAAGGGTTTACACAAATACATAGGGTTAAGCATAATTATCATTAGTGGGTTCTAATGACTAGTTTAAGTACAATAATGACATTAGGGATTAATTGTAGGAGAATGGTCTCCTTTTATAGTTGAGGAGAGTCTTTAGCTTTTGTCTGCGGTCGATGTGAGACTTTATGAGTTTTATTCTGATGTTAACATGTGTTGCGCTATGATTGACCTCATAGTTAGAGGGAAACTCTTATGCTTCGGTAGGGATGCTTTAGCATGAACCCCTCAGTGGGTCCTTGAAGGTATGAGGTTGATCGGTGCTCGATAGTTTCGGGATTGGTCAAGTATGGTACAAACAAAGAAGAAAGTTAAGATGGATTCCTTTCACATAGAGGGTGAAGCCCTTTAATGGCTCCAGTGGATGAATCGTGTCAAGAACTAGCTTAAATGGGAGCATTTTAGCATAGTATTTTGTAGGGAGTTTGGCCCATCCGATTTCGACAATTGTGCTGAGAAGTTGGTGAAACTTCGCCAAACGGGGTCTTTTGCGGAATTATGTTTCAGAATTTCGTCGTTTGGCTAATCGGACTTTGGATATGACCCCTGGTTTGATGAAGAGTTGTTTCGTTGGTGATTGAAGCTGTAACTGCGCCACGACGTCAAAATCTTATGGCCTTTTGATGTTCATGAGACAATCTCATATGCCCTGCAGGTTTATTCAAAGCTCAGTGAGTTAAAAGTTAGATATTTTTCTCGTTTTACCCCTTCTACAATTTCTACTAAATCAACACCGTCAACATAATTTTCCTCTGTACCAAAATCTGATACTGTTAATAATTTTCGTCGATTAACTGCTAAAGAAATACAACTTAGGAAGAAAAATTGGTTGTGCTTTAATTGTGATGAAAAGTGTTTGTACCATACTTAGGGCCTCCGTATTTAGACCTCGTATAAATACTCGAGGGACTCAAATGTAATTATGTAATAAATGGAGGGGCAAATATGTAATAAGTGAGGAGCCCTTATTCTGTAAAAGGACCCCTCACTCTCCTTATGAGGGGAGGCCAATTTTGAAGCCCTCTCACCTTCACAAAGCTCATCTCTCTCAAGCTCTCATGCTCACAAACAGAGAGCCCTCTCAAACTCTCTCTTTCTTTGGGGGACTCTCCTTTACCCTTATAATCCATACATACAGTCAGAGAAATACAATATCAGTGTGGACGTAGCCCAAACATTGGGGTGAACCACGATACATCTTGTGTTATTTACTTTCTTGCAAATTCACGGTCGGATTTACGTTGTTCCAAGACCCCTCCGGTTTTGTGCATCAACATTTGGCGCCATCTGTGGGAATTGACACGAAAAGCTATGTCAGTTCTCTCTCAATTTTTCATACCACCACCGTGAATCTGCAAAATCACAAAAATCCAAAAAACCAAATCACTCTCTTTCGCCTCTCTCGGTCAGTCATACATAGAAACCAAAACAAAAAAAGAAATAAAAAAAAAGTCAGTCTCTTTCTCCTATCTCAGTCAGTCTCACACAGTCTCTTTCTCCTCTCTTAGTCAGTCTCTTTCTCCATCTTTTTGGAGGAGACGGCAGGTGGATGAAGTTAGTGCAGGACTGCTACATTCACATTCAACGCCAAAAAACCAGCTTCAAAGAAGCTACCCATCGACGAGACCTCGCTCGACAACATGGATCTGAGTCCATTTCTGCTGAAGCTTATAAATTGAGCTTAATGTCACCCAAATCAAGCTCCGCCGCAATCTCCTCCAGCTACTTCTTCACGCTCAAGTCAATAAGCTTCGACCCTGACTGCCCGTACCTCACCGTGAACCCCGCCACCAGGCTCGAATCAATTTCGTCTTGATCCTCACATTCTTCAACCCCGTCAGCTTCTGCACTGGCTTCCCTATCTGTGCCAAGTGCTGCGACTCCAACTTCACCACCGAGCTCACGATCGCCAATTCTGCGACTTTGGTACCTAGCCTAGTTTTAGGACCATCCATACCCTTATTCTTGAAGCATAGTAAAGCATGACTTAAAATGAACTCTTTTTTTATCAATGTATTGCAGAAAGCAAGTGTGGGGGAAGTGATTCTTGTATGTGTGTGTGTGCCAAAGTCCTTAATAAGGCACGGGTAGAAAAGAAAAGAAAATAAAAAAAAAATTGAAAAAAAAAGTATGAAAAAGAGCTCTAAATTGTTGTTTGTTAAAGAAAGGGTTCAAAACATTGAATTCGGCCCTAAGTGTTGCATGAATATTCCCTTTGCATTTAAAAGTTGATTCTGCATTCTAAAGTGATTTCCAAGTGTCTATTTCATTGTTTTGCTTGCTATCGCTTTAAGAACGTTTGTTATCCCTATCCTTTCTTTGTTAGCCATTACCCCCAAGCCTTGTTACAACCCTTGACTTCAATCTTGAGTGTTGTGTGCTTCAATTTGTGGACTTCGAAATTGGTATGAGCATATGGTGTCACTGGTTCTCGCATCTAAGTAGTAGCATTCCATTCATGAGATCATATCTAAACATGCTTAATAACTCCAAAAAATTGCTTTCTTTGTTATAACATATGTGAGTCCTAGTCTTTCGTGTTTACATCAATCTTCTCACATATACTAGTGTAGGGTGTGTAGTCAGAAAATGTGTGTGAAAATAAAGAGTATCTTGTAAGGAATTGAGAAAATTCTCAAAGGCATGTTACTACATTCAAAACATTGTTTTAATTGGTTAATTGTGAACTAGTAAGTGGTGACCTTGATTAAGTATGTGCTCAAGTGTAAAGATGACCAAAATATGTGGGAATGATGATTTTTAACATGTCATGTTTCATTAAAAATCCCTGAGGCAAATGTTGGAAGATCTAGGTTGTGTTTTGTTTGTTTCGTTTGTTTTGTTTTGCCCGAGGACTAGCAAAAGCTAAGTATGGGGGAATTTGATAGGAGCATATTTATACGACTGAGTTAGCTTGTTCTCATGCATTATGTTGTTATTTCTTAGTTAATTATGTATTTTAAGCTATTTTCGTGTGTTTGTAGGTCCATAGGCCTTATAAAGCAATAAGATCCTTTTTGTTGCATTTTGGAGCAGTTTTGGGGAGCAAGGTGGATGGACGAAATTGAAGACTAAAGAGGCTAGGAATGTGTTAAAGAGAAAGAAGAATTAATGTAAAAAGGACAAAGAGTTCAGCCACAAAGGGGTGTCACTCCACCATTCACCTTTCCATCATTGCCGTGCACCACCATTGCACTCCCTTTGGATTCATATGCCATGCATCGTCATCCATGTTCCCTCAATTAACTCATTTGTTGCATCATTCCACTTCCTTTCCTTTGTCAACCATGTGCACAATATCCTTTCACCTCCTTCCACTCATTGATTCACCACTTACACCTTTCCACCCATGCCATGCATAATCATCCTTGTTCCCTCCATCATTTCAGATTTCATGCATCATTATATTGAATCATTGCACTCAATTGCTACAACATTCCTTGTTCCCTCCATCATTTCAGATTTCATGCATCATTACATTGAATCTTTGCACTCAATCGCTACATAATTCCTTGTTCCCTCCATCATTTCAGATTCATGCATCATTACATTGAATCATTGCACTCAATTGCTACAGCATTCCTTGTTCCCTCCATCATTTTAGATTTCATGCATCATTGCACTCAATTGCTACACCACTCCATGTTCCCTTCCATTGCCATGCACTTCCTCTATCAAAGGAAGTGTGTGTAACATAAAGATAGTATATACTTGGTTTGTTCATTCACTCCCATTTCAACACAACCTTCATCCAAACACATCCATTCATCTTCACATCCATTCATCCATACAAACAAACCTTCAAACACTCACCAACACCTTATGCCGTAGCAAAGGAAGGGAAGGAAAGTGCTTGGACGTGCTTGCTGTCCAACTTGGATCGTTGGAGCATTTAGGTGTTTTCTTTCTTTTGTTTCTAATGTTTAAATTCATTTCCTTTCATTTTTTTGTAAATATGAGTGGCTAAACCCCTCTTAGCTAGGGGTGATTTCAAAGCCATGAGTATGTGTGCAATATAATTTGATAAATTCCAGTTATGAATTCTTGAATCGTGAATGCAATTGGCTTAACTATTTGACTGATAACTTATTTGTAATTGTTAATTAAGGGTTGACACTTAATTGGCATGCATAAATCCGTTGCTAGAATATAAGGAAGTTTCACATAATTGTTACAAACTTATATTCACATGTAATGAAGGTCGCTTATAAACAATCGCGTTAAGTTCAATTCCTAGCATGAGTGACATGATGCCATAGTTGCAAGTGCTTTGTCAATGATTATGATTTTCATTAAACGTAATGATCTTTGATTGTATCTCTATTATGATGTCATGTAGGGAACTTTAGAAGAATGTTTTGGGTTGTCGAATGATGTCATCCAATCCAATAAAACAAGGAAAATCTGAGAGTTAACTAGTGATGTCACGGTTAATTTGGAGCATTGTCGTTCATAATTCAATGAAGTAGTAACTGGAAATCAAGTTATTTGCATACATGTCATGTGTGGAGAAAAAGCCTCTAGCTATCCCATCCATCATCTTATTTCTCACATTTGTTTTACAATCTGTCTAGTTTTTCATACTTGTTTGTTTATTTCAACTTCATCGAAATCAAAACCCCCCTTTTAGTTTCTTGTTTCAAAGTGCTTCAAATCTATTTTAGTTTGTGTTTTTAAGTGTTTTGATTAAAGTAAAAGTCAATTTTCGTCCAAAGTCATTCCTAGTGTCTAGTTTAAGTTTATTTGGTTGTTTTAAGTTGTTTTGAGTATTTTAAGTTTGCTTTGAGTCTTGTGAATCTTGTTAAGTGTTTTTAAGTTTAGTTTTATGTTTTTGAGTCAGTTTAGAGGTTATTAGCAAGCCCTCGTAATCCCCGGTCCAGAACGATCCATACTTATACTTGTACTACAATTGTTAAAAGAGGGATAAATTTGTGTGTTAAGATAATAAACGCATCAAGTTTTTGGAGCCGTTGCCGGGGATTAGCAACTTTGCTAATCCCTTGTTATTTCTTTTTTTTTATTTTCGTGTCTTTTGTTTTTAGTTACTGACTTTGTTTCTGTTTGTGTTTTTTTTTTTTTTTTTTTTTTTTTTTTTTACTTTTGATATTTGATTTAGTTTTGTTTCCTTGATTTCAAGTACTAGAGAAGTAAGACATGGATTTTGCTACCATTCAAGCTCAATTGGCGGAACTGAAGGAAATCTTTTGGGAAAACATGTTCATTTGAGCAACATCATATAGCATGCAATTAACAATTAAAGGCGGAATCATGCTTACATGTACTCAAAAACAAAACATGACCATGAAATTCAAAGCCTAGTAGATTGGTGAACCAATAATCAACTCAAAAACAAAGTGAGTTGAAATTTACCTTTGTAGATTCCTCTTTGCATAAGCAAAGGCTAATCACCCAAAGAGATAGGGCCTTCATTCCTTGCTTCTTAGATCCATGGATTTGGATGGAAGAATAGGTTCTCCAAGTTCCCAAAATTGAGAACCTCTAAGTCTCTACACCAAGGAGAGATTGGATGATGAATGAGTGACCTTGGAGGATTAGATGACTAGCTAATCACCTCCAAGGTGTTGGCCACTTTAGAGAGAAAATGGAGAGACAATTCTCACCCATTTTCCCCAAAAATAAACCCTTATTTCACTTAATGAATATTTGGCTATAAAGTCATTTATATAGTCACTTCTTTAAGTAACCTAAATAACCAAAACCCTAATTCATTCCTTATGGCCGGCCATTTAGGGATTTTTGGGCTTTTGGGCTTTAATGAATCTTTATTCATTAAATTGTCATACAACTTAAGTTAATGGGCTTGACGTTCGAAGCCCATTGGGCCTTAAGGTCCAAAACTATCCCGTGGTCTTTAACGAACTTATTCGTTTGATTAATTAACATATTAATTAATCCTTGCCATAAATAATTAAACCATTCAATTAATCTTACTCATTTCATTTATTTCGTCCATCTCTACCTTACACGGTGTACGATCCATTAGGTTCCTTTTAGCGAGGTAGTGGGCGATTAAAACCATTTTACATCGATTGTGAATTGAAACTATTTTCAATTCTCCCTTTAGTGATTACACACGTTTAGGGCTTCCACAAACCATGAGTGACACCTAGCCGTATGTCATGGTTACCCAAGCTAATCAGAAGAGGTGGAGAACCTATTCAGTCTGGGATTACAAATGCAATACGGTCCTTCTCTAATCTAATACTCTTGACCACATTGTTTGGTTTGATAGTTTATTTTCTCATGTCTACTATCCAATGTGTGTCTTGTGCTTATATGATTACCTTGAATGTGATTAGGAACGCATTCCCAAATCTCATTCATACTCTGGCCAGAGATTCAAATCATATCAGAGAGTATTCTCCTTCAAACGGTTTGAAGGTTAGAGATCCCTTGTTGCGCATTCACTTGTCTCCATAGCTAAGCGGCTTGACCCCAACGATGCCGTGGACACCCTCCTGGTGGGATGACTTTGACATAATCAAAGATCAAGGTCTTAACCACAAGACAACTATGATGCCTCAGGTCAAAGGACTACTTTGCATTATCCCAACCATGAGTTCTCATGTGACATGGAATATGAGAACTCTTCGTTGATCGCGTTCAGTGAACTCATTCTCTATTGAGCACCTACCGTACTTGTCTTGATGTCACACACACCAATGACTAGAGACTAATCACTCTCCCTGAGAGAAGACATAGTACGTACTGATCTTAACGGACTGTCAACACCCAATTGGCAATCCTATGATCAGGAACGTTTAGGATGTGTCTACGAAAGAATGGTCTCATGAATCTAACTTCATTAGATTACATTCTCCCAATCACATATTCCTTGGACTTTATCGTTTAAGCATATAACATTTATATGAGACGGCTCAAACAATAATGTATGCCCTTTATATGTAAAACTAGATTAGTTTAACATGTGAAATGTCCGTAAAGTATCATCACATGATTGGCTTTAGGGCACATTTCCAACAGGAACTTACTTCTCAATTGTCACAATATGCTGAAAGGACCACAATGCAAAGTGTCCCTACATGTGGTGTGTCCTATGGGCAAGGATATCCAACTCAGCAATATTCTCAATTCGCTGCAAATGAAGATGCTTGGGGTTATCAAGGCCATAGCCAATCATAGGACAACATGTTTTCCAACGCTTACAATTCGGATTGGAGAGATTATTCAGATTACATAGAACCTCAACAATTCCAACAAGATGGATATTGGCAGCAAGAAGAGGAGTTTCATTCAAGACCTATGCAACCATCACAACCTCATATACAATATGCTCAATCAAACTCAGGTTCGTCAATATATTATGATCAAATTTTTGATGAAATAAATTCTTTGGTGCAGGGCTCATAAAATCAAACCAAGGAGGCTCAACAAGATGGATATTGGCAGCAATCTGAGGAGTTTTATTTAACACCTATGCAACCACCACAGCTTCCCCTACAACAATTCCAATCAAATTCAAGTATGTCCATGGATAGTGATCAAATTTTTCAATTACTAACCTCTTTGGTGCAGGGGCAGCAAAATCAAAATGAAACAATGCTCAATCAAGCTAAGGAGATGAGCGAATTGAAAAATCAACTTGGAGAGATTATGGAGTTCACGGCACAAATTCAAGAGCAAAGTGAACTCTCAAACTCAACTATTGAAAATTTGAAGGAAGATTTTGAAATCCATGATGCTATCACTTTGGGAAGTGCTATGGAGGTTGGAGGTGAACCCAAGACATCCAAACCAAGCCAAAACATGGATGAACAACTGCTGCTCGAAGAAGAGGAGAATATGCCTTCTATGCTGTCCACTACAACCAAGGTAAGCCTAAATTCAATTCGTCTTGACCCCGTTTCACCAAATGTCCTTATTCATTGCAGGATCATGCAATCCAAGGAAGAAGAGGGTGAGAAAGGCATCTTCAAAATCTTTCCAAAGAATCCAGAGCAAGAAATGGATGGGGAATGTCTAGAATTCATCAAAGAAGATACACTTGAGACAAAAAATCCCAAAGAATTTGGATTTTATGACACGGGACAAGTCATAACTCTCAAAACACCAAATCTGGCCAAGTCCCATATCCCTGCAACCTTCAAAGATGTGTGTTCGTAATTGAGTTTGTGTCGGAGCAAGCAAGTAAGCCATCTTCTCCAACTTCGATTTTATTATATACTAACTTGCTAATTTTGATGATTCAGGCACCTACACTAGAATTTAAACCATTGCCGGATCACGTCAAGTATCACCTTCCATTCAAGGATCAATTCCATGCTATGGGCCCTATCCAACTTTAGAAGGAAGTTTCGTTCGGCTGGAAGGCGTTAAATCAAGCGCTTCTTCGGGCAACCCATGTATTCAAATGAGGAAGATTTTTGAATCGCTCCACAATCAGTTTTGCATTTATAAAAACCTTCCCTTTTCTGCAGTTTTATTTTGCCATGATTGTCATTTTTATTTGTTGCTTGTTTAATTGTTTTTTGTGTGGGTTTATTTTTGAAACATTGACAGATATGCAAGGTATTTTTACATTCATTTTCATAAAAAAAAGGAACATTAAGCAGAAAATACAAGAAGAAGCCTTCACAAAGGCTGCTTAGGAAAAGTCTCAGCAATCGGCGGAGCCCCAGAAGGAGGAGGCATCGGAGGTTGATCATTTAGAGCTTTATTCCATGGTACAGGCCTAGAAGATGAAGGCAAATGCTGTTGGAATAAACCCACAAACCTCTGATGATCAAGTAAAATCTGACCATCAGATTCTTGCATTTGGTCAATCTTCCTCTCCATGTTTGTAGCTTAGTTATGTGCGAACTTGTGCAACTGTTTATTCTCATGCTTGAGCCCTCTAATCTCCTGTTTGAGACTCATCACTTCAGCCGCCAACGATTCAACTTGACGGGTTTGAGCAAATAGGCGTTGGGCCATATTAGACACAGAAGTTGCACACTGCACACTGAGAGCCAGAGAATCCTTAACAGCCAATTCATCAGACCGTTTGGAAAGTAGTCTGTTATCTTTGGGAGTGACAAGGTTCCCGGCCACCACCACAGCGGTCATATCATTCTTCATCACCGAATCCCCAACGATAAGAAAACCAGTAGGGGATATGAAGGATGGGCGCCATATGTTGTCTGGAGAAGGCATGGCTGCCTCTTCACCAAGGTTTAGGTCAAAACGACGGTCGGAGGGGCCAGACATTTTCAAAGGTGTTGAAGAAAGAAGAGGTCGGATAAGTCAAGATCGTAGAAGTGCAAGAAGGGAGTTTCTACAGGCAGAAATTCAAGTGTGCTCTGAAACGTATTACGCGTCTCTATAAAAACCAGCACTCGAGGGGATTTCAGAGATCAAAGAGGGGAGCTCAGAAATCAAATAGGCCAATTCAAAAATCGAAGTGGCACTAGCTTTCTCAAAAGTTGGGCTTACTTAGAAACCACAGGCCAATCTTCTTTTCCAGATTTGTCCGCACTTGTCACATGCAACCTCTGCACTTGACGGAGCTCAGAACTCGAAGAGGCGATCTTAGAACTCGAAGAGGCAAGCTCAGAAATCAGAGAGGCATCTGCTTTTCCAAACGTGTCAGCGTCTAACACATGCACACTCAGCTTTGTGGAAATCACGGGCAGTTTGTCGAAGCGTCGATTCCTGATATCGAAGAGGCACTTGCTTTTCCAGACGTGTTAGCACATGTCACATGCACACTTAGCCTTGAGGAAATTACGAGCAATATGTCAAAGATTTCTTGTGAAGTAGAAGGCACGTGAAGTTTACTGTTAAATCATCCAACGGTTGCCGACAAGAGTGAAAGAATAGCACCGGTTATTAATTCCTATAAATGTTAACCTTCACCCTCCATTACAAGGCAGACATACATAACCTTTCTTCATCTCCGAGAATGCCTTCCCAACGAAGCCTCTCGAGTTACTCTATTGGAAGTATGCCCACAAAGCCACTCATTTGATGTAATAGCTTTTGGAATACTTATTGTATTAATCTATTATATGTTTAATGAAGGGCAAAGCTTATTGTTAATCACTATTTATTGTATCATGTGTTTAAGCAATAAGGGAATCCAAGGAATGTATTTGATCTAAGAGAGAAGTGATTTAAGTAAGTTAGATTAACAAGACCTTTCTCTTATGTTCATTCCTAAAACGTTCCTAGCCATAGGATTGCCAATTGGGCATTGACAATCCGCTAAGGTTAGTATGTGTTATGTCAACTCAAGCGTGAGTATGACTAGTCTCAAGTCATTTAGTGTTGGACACCAAGACAAACACATAGGTGCTTGAAAGAGTAATCGAGTAAACTGAACAACGATCAAAAGAGTGTTCGAACATACATGTCATGTAAGAACTCGTTAGCTGCAATATGCAAAGTAGTCCTTGGACCTGAGGCATCATAGATGTCTAATGGTTAGGTCCTTGATCTTTGATCATGTCAAAGGCATTCCATCGAGAGTGTCCACGACATTGTTGGGGTCAAGCTATCTAGTCATGTAGGCATATGAATGCACAACAAGGGATCTCTAACCTTCCATGGTGGAAGGAGAATACTCTAAGATATGATTCGGGAGTCTTTGGCCAAAGCATACGAATATGACTTAGGAATTATGTTCCAAATCATATTCAATTGAATCATATAGAGAAGTATCACATTGGATAGTTGACATGATACAAACTATCACTTAAACAATGTGATTAAGAGTATTGTATTAGAGAAGGACCGTATTGCATTGTAATTGTAACTGGATAGGTTCTCCAACCAATTCTATTTAGCTTGGGTAGCCATGACATGCTGCTAGGTGTCACTCATGGTTTGTGGAAGCCCTGAAGATTAGCAAACGCTAATCTTCAACAAAGGGAAAATTGAAATGTTGTTTCAATTCACAATGGATCGTTAAGAGTAACAATTGCCCACTGCCTCGATAATTGGAACCTAATGGATCGTACACCGAGTAAGGGTGAAAGTGAAGAAATATAAATGAGATGGATAAGCGATTAAATGGTTTAATTGAGAATGGTCAAGATTAATTAATTAGTTAATTAATTTTACGAAAGGTTCGTATTGGGCTTTTAAGTTGGTTTTGGGTTTCGGGGCCCAAAAGTGTTTTTGGTCCACAAGGCCCATTATGTTTAAGTTGTATGACAACTAAAACAAAACAGGCAATTAGCCCAATAACAAAGACAAGGCCGGCCATAAGGGTGAGTGGATGCAAACTTGAATTAATTACAAGTTTGCCACTCAAATGTGATGTAGTATAAAGTCAACTTTATAGCTATTTCTCATTAGGGTTTTCCTGAGACAAAGAAGAGAAACATTTTCTCTCTTTTTCTCTCCAAGGAGGCCGGCCACATAGGGAAGATATAGCTAGCAATCTTTTCTTCTCTAAGTCATCCATTTCATCTTCACACCTCATCCTTGGTGTGGAGACTTAGAGACACCAAATCTTTGGTGTTTTGGAGATCCTTTCCTCACATCCTCAAGGAGCAAAGGAGCATCAAAAGGAAGCAAATCACAAGGAAGATCCAAGGAGCTAGGAGGTGACTTGAAGGCCCTCCACTTGGGTGAATTCCTTGTGTAAACAAGGATGAGCTTCAAGGGTAATGAATCTCTAAAACCTTCTTTCTCTTTAATGTTGTTAAAGAGTCTTGTGGTTCACCATTCACTAGGCTTTGAAAGTCATGGGTTTTAGAATTGTTTTGAATGCATGCCTACTTTAATGTGTTAATAGTTTGCATATGTGTTCAAATATTCTCACATGTTCTTAGCTAGGACAAAAGTTTTCCTTCAAGTGGTATCAAGAGCCTAGGTCTAGTTTATGGTGAATCCTTTTGGGTTTTGTGTTTTTCATGGTTTGTGATTTAAATGTTGTAAATGTTACAAGCTTTGTTCTTGCTTTTGAATATAAATTTTTCTTGAAAATTTAGCATCTCAAATGTTGGAACTAAAATTTGGTGCCATGTATGTTGGGAAATTCGGCCAAATCCAAAGGGTGGATTTTTGGATTCATGTTTGTCTTGTTAAAAGAGTTTTAAAGTGACTTTTGGAACCCCTAAGTACCCTAGGATGTTAACCCTCTTTTGTGTAGTGAAAATTTGAGTTTTATTTTGTGAAAACATTCACGGAGCTCTTATGAGTTTTCATGTGTGTTCTTCAATATTCTTGATGTTCTTACCAAGAACAAAAAGGTTTGGAGTTTTGATTCAAAATGTTTAGTGTTTTTCATAAAGTTTGGGTTTATAATTAATTGGTGATGGATGATTTATGTCTTTATTGTTTGACAAAACATTTTCTTACAACCCATCCCAATCAACCTTTTCCTCACCTACCTATCCACTTGCACCAAACACTTTCAAATTTTGAATTTTTCACCAAAAACCTTTCCCCCCCTCCTTTTTCACTACCAACCGGCCACCCCTTAGTGGGGGTACATTTGGGGCTTTCATGCAATTACATAAAGTTTTGATACTTTTGTGTATTTCCACTTTGATCCAAAAGTTTACGTTTTTACGTTAAGGCCCAAAAACGCTAAAGGACAAATTGTTTTGCTCCTTTAATGAAGTTTTTATTATTGTTGAAATTTTTGGGTTCTAGTTGTAATTACATGAAGTTGTGGACTCTTGTGTTTTTACAAAGTGACCCCAAAAGTTTATGTTTTAAATTTATGGCCCAATAGTTGTGGTCATTGTTTTTCGGCCCAAAAGATGATGAGAACAAAATGGTTTTGTCTCTTGAATGACAATTGGATTTTCATTTCATTTAGTTCTATTTAAATCAATTCTATGAATCCAAAAACCAATTGCTTAAGTTGCTTTCTTAGTTAATTTGATTGATTAAGAAAAGGGTGATTATGAACCAAATGCCTCGATAATTGAGCTATGTGATTGGCCGCTTTACATTATGAATGCTTGGGTTAAGTAGTTTAGATTTGAATGTAATTTGATTAGTTCAAATTTGTTGTAAATGGACATAAGTCCATCTAATGTGTTGTAAAAGGGTATAAGCCCTTCTCTTTATTTCAAGTATTCCTATTTGTTTATTTGTATGCAAATTGGAATAGTTGGGTCCAACGCCCAATAGAAAATAACGGTTTAATTAGATGAAACGCGTAACTAAAATCAACAACTATCTACCTTAAACCCAAGGTCCAACACAAGGCTCGTGTTGGATCAAATCAAACGGTTCATAATCATCCTAAGACCTAATATAACTATATAGTCCATATGAGGATGCAATGCATTCGTTAGTAGTTCCATATAGTCTCGCTTGTTTCATCGAAATAGTGGGAGTATTATATACTACTAATTCTTATTAACTTGGACCAATGGTTGTGATAGGCCCAAGTTCTTTTAATAAGATTAAAATTGATGTAGCCCAACACTACTCCCTCAACAAAACGAATATTAAGTTGATAAGCGAGAGATGCTTTGAACATCTCTTCGTAGGCCTTCCACCATGGTGGGCTCCAATCGTTTGTGACTCCTACATCGGCTTCACCCTATCATGGGGAAGTTCAAAGTATGTGCTTACATTTAGGAGGAGTCCATATATACATACATGATGTGGTGAGGTAGGCAACGAGGATGGCCGACATCATATCATTGTGAGGCTATTCTTGAACCCCCTACACGAACTAGCGTGGTGGGAATAACTTAACTAAGTGCAATGGTGCGAACATCATATCATTGTGAGGCATCATTCTCTAGAGGCCAAATTAGATGGGTAATTGCAAGAGTTGTAAATGATTAAAGCGTTATTCTCTCATCATTATTTTTGCTAACCAACATCGTATCATCGTCAGGTGGGCTTGGTAATGGTGAGCCTCCCATACCACGCTAAGAGTTCAACATAACTCTCGAATTCCATTGAGGGATGTGGTATTTGCCAAAAATAGTGGGTGGTACTATTTGATTTAAGACCCAATCAAGTAGTTTTAAAATCAACAATCTAATACGATTTCTGTTATGTTATGTAGTTAACGGCATGCCTAAAATTACACCCACCATTATACTTGATAAAAGGGGCCTTAGGGGCCAACGTTTCCTTGCTTGGTATCGCCCCATTGAGAATGTCTCAAAGGTGAAAGACATATTGTATGTGCTTAAGCAATCCCCTCCTCATGTACCTTCTACGAAACTAGCTTCAAAAGAGGAGTGTCAAAATTATGCAAGACACTATGAGGATGACTTACAAGCCAAATGCTTAATCCCCACTTCACTTAGTGAGGAGCTTAAGAAGCTACATGAGCACGTGGACACTTCTTGTGCCATGGTTGATAGTTTGCATAAGATGCATGACATTGAGACTAGTAACGTACAATTCTCAAATGTTTGTAATATATTGAATGCCATAATTGCAAAGAGGGCATCGGTCCAAAAACATGGACAAAAGATGGAAATGATCTTTCAAGATCTTGAAAGTTTAGGAACTTCCATCGATGGGAAAATGGCCCAAGACTTTTTCCTTGCATCTCTCTAGAATGATTTCACTAAGTTTATTGTAAACTATAAAGTGAATAGATTCAACCATACTTTTACCGAGATGATTGACATGTGCTGTAAGTTTGAACAAGGTTTCAAAAAGGACAGTGGGAGTGAGACTACAATCACAAGGAAAATGTTACATAAGAAGAAGGCAATAAAATCCAAAGGAACATGCTTTCATTGTGGAAAGGATGAATGTTGGAAGAAGAAATACAGGGTGCGCATTGCGAGCCTTATGACACGAACTTTTGAAAGGACTATTTCTGTCATAGAGAGTGCTTTTACAATGAGCTCCAATTCCTGGATATTTGATTCAGGCGCTAGTCAACATATCTGCAATTCGTTGCAGGGACTAACAGGGAGCAAAACATTGTGCAATGGGGAGATGATTATACGAGTTGGGAATGGCACTAAGATCTCTGCTAAAGCAATAGGCACCTACATGCTTAAACTGCCCTCTGGGGAAGTCTTGGAACTTAAAAATTGTTTATATTTTCCTTCATGTATAAAGAATTTGATTTCTATCTCTAAGCTTTTACCAGATGGGCACTTAATATTGTTTGACAAAATGAGTTGCACTTTATACTTGAACAGTCGTATTATCTCTCATGGTAATATGATAAAGGGACTTTTTCACCTAGAGACAAGTAGTGGAATGCACTGTATTGAAAGTGGGAATACCTCAAAACCCAAAAGGGCTAGAGAAGAAGTTAACCGAGAAAAGATGTGGAATCTTAAACTTGGACATGTGAACCTCGATAAGATTCGCAAGATGTCGAAAGACGGATATTTCCGCCCATTGGGTAATGACCAAATGGGTACTTGTGAATGTTGCTTAAAAGGGAAGATGACCAAATCTCCATTCACTGGGAAAGGAGAGCGTGCCACTAAAATTCTAGGGTTGATCCACACTGACGTATGTGGACCTATGTCTACTACGTCGAGAGGAGGCTTCTCCTACTATATCACATTCACCGACGATCACTCTCGATTTGGCTATGTGTATCTTATGAAGTATAATGTCAGAATCCTTTGAAAGGTTCAAAGAATTCAATAATGAAGTTGAGAAGCAAACTGGGAAACAGATAACGATCCTAAGATCAGATCGAGGGGGAGAGTATCTAAGTACCGAGTTCCTAGATTATCTCAAAGAGTGTGGAATAATATCACAGTGGACTCCACCGGGAACTCCACAACTTAATGGAGTTTCTGAAAGGAGAAATCGAACCTTGATGAACATGGTTTGTTCTATGATGAGTTCCGCCGATCTACCAGTAACATTCTGGGGATACGCTCAATATACAGCAGCTTACTTGCTTAATAGAGTACCTTCCAAGTCAGTTTCACAGACGCCCTATGAGATATGGCATGGAAGAAAGCCAAGTCTTAATCACATTACGATTTAGGGTTGTGAAGCATATGTCAAGAAGCTTGAAGCTACTAAGCTTAAAGCAAGATCAGTTAGGTGCTATTTTGTGGGATATCCTAGAGAAACTATGGGATATGAGTTCTACCATCCTGACGACCAAAAAGTTTTTGTCGCCAGAACTGCTAAGTTTCTAGAGGACGAATTTTTTCTCAAAGGAACTATAAGTAGAACGATGGAAATTAATAAGATTAATGATGAACCACAAACAAGCACTCGACAAGTTGACAACCCTGTTCCTGAACCCCTAGCTCCACGTAGATCTGAAAGGGTTAGCAAGCCACCTAAGAGGTATGGCTTAGATAATTACTTTGGGGAATTGCACCTTCTAGGTGACAATGACACAAAGGAGGACCCTAGGGACTACACTGAAGCAATGTCCAACATTGACCCAAAAAGATGGCAAGAGGCCATGAAATCTGAAATGGATTCCATGTATCAAAATCAGGTATGGACTCTTGTAGACCCTCCAGAAGGTATAGTACCTGTTGGAAACAAATGGGTCTTCAAGAGGAAGATAGGCGCTGATGGGAACGTGGAGACTTATAAAGCTAGATTAGTAGCCAAGGGTTACAGGGAACGAGAAGGGATTGACTATGAAGAAACCTTTTCTCCTGTAGCCATGATTACGTCCATTCGGATTTTGCTTGCTATAGCTACGTACCATCATTATGAGATATGGCAAATGGACGTGAAGATGGCCTTTCTGAATGGCTACCTAAAGGAAGAGCTCTATATGACTCAACCCGAAGGTTTCGTATCCAAGTCTGAAAGGACTAAGGTATGCAAGCTTAAAAGGTCCATTTATGGACTTAAGCAAGCCTCTAGGAGCTGGAATATTCGTTTCGATACTGAAATCAAAAAGTTTGGTTTTACTCAAAACGAATATGACAATTGTTTTTATCAAAAGGTCGTTAGGGATGCAGTTGTATTCCTAGTGTTATATGTAGATGACATATTACTATTCGGGAATGACACTGCAGTACTTTCTTCTGTAAAAATGTGGTTGTCCAAAACCTTCCACATGAAAGATTTGGGAGATGCATCTTATGTACTTGGGATAAAGCTCTATCGTGATAGATCCAGAAAATTAATTGGATCATCCCAATCTATGTACATAGATAAGGTGCTAAGTAGGTTCCAGATGGAACAATCTAAGAAAGGTCTTCTTCCTGTAAGACATGGAATTCACCTTTCTAAGTCCATGGGACCTAAAACTCCTGAAGAGATACGGCAGATGAGTGTTATTGCTTATGCTTCCGCCATAGGAAGTCTCATGTATGCCATGATATGCACAAGGCCTGATATCGCGTATGCTGTGAGCATTACTAGTCGATATCAATCTAACCCAGGATCAGAACACTGGGCAGCTGTCAAGACGGTCTTTAAGTACTTAAGAAGAACTAAGGACATGTTCCTCGTTTATGGAGGAGCAACAGAGTTGCAAGTGGAAGCCTATACAGACGCAGATTTCCAATCTGACGTCCATGATAGAAGTTCCAACTCCGGATATGTATTCACCCTAAATGGTGGGGCTGTCAGCTGGAAAAGCAAGAAACAAGATGTAATTGCTGATTCCACGATAGAGGCTGAATATGTCACTGCAGCTGAAGCCGGCAAAGAAGCGTTCTGGGTGAAGAAGTTCATTACTGAACTTGGAGTGGTTCCAACCATTACATCACCAGTAACTTTGTACTGTGATAATAGTGGGGCGATAGCTCAAGCCAAGGAACCCAGGGCTCATCAAAAGAACAAGCATTTTGACAGGCGCTTTAATATCATTAGAAGATATGCTGCCGAGGGGAAAGTCAACATCCTCAAGGTTGCCTCAGCCGATAACGTAGCAGATCCACTGACAAAGCCAATGTCTCAAATCCAACTTGACCGCCATATGGAAAAGATGGGCATTAGATACATGGGAATGTGGCTTTGAGTGCAAGTAGGAGATTGTTGGAAGTATGCCCACAAAGCCACTCATTTGATGTAATAGCTTTTGGAATACTTATTGTATTAAACTATTATATGTTTAATGAAGGGCAAAGCTTATTGTTAATCACTATTTATTGTATCATGTGTTTAAGCAATAAGGGAATCCAAGGAATGTATTTGATCTAAGAGAGAAGTGATTTAAGTAAGTTAGATTAACGAGACCTTTCTCTTATGTTCATTCCTAAAACTTTCCAAGCCATAGGATTGACAATTGGGATTGACAATCGCTAAGGTTAGTATGTGTTATGTCAACTCAAGTGTGAGTATGACTAGTCTCAAGTCATTTAGCATTGAACACCAAGACAAACACATAGGTGCTTGAAAGAGTAATCAAGTAGACTAAACAACGATCAAAAGACAGTTCGAACATACATGTCATGTAAGAACTCGTTAGTTGCAATATGCAAAGTAGTCCTTTGACCTGAGGCATCATAGATGTCTAATGGTTAGGTCCTTGATCTTTGATCATGTCAAAGGCATTCCATCGAGAGTGTCCATGGCATTGTTGGGGTCAAGCTATCTAGTCATGTAGGCATATGAATGCACAACAAGGGATTTCTAACCTTTCATGGTGGAAGGAGAATATTCTAAGATATGATTCGGGTGTCTTTGGCCAAAGCATACGAATATGACTTAGGAAGTATGTTCCAAATCATATTCAATTGAATCATATAGAGAAGTATCACATTGGATAGTTGACATGATACAAACTATCACTCAAACAATGTGATTAAGAGTATTGTATTAGAGAATGACCGTATTGCATTGTAATTGTAACTGGATAGGTTCTCCAACCAATTCTATTTAGCTTGGGTAGCCATGACATGCTGCTAGGTGTCACTCATGGTTTGTGGAAGCCCTGAAGATTAGCAAACGCTAATCTTCAACAAAGGGAAAATTGAAATGTTGTTTCAATTCACAATGGATCGTTAAGAGTAACAATTGCCCACTGCCTCGCTAATTGGAACCTAATGGATCGTACACCGAGTAAGGGTGAAAGTGAAGAAATATAAATGAGATGGATAAGTGATTAAATGGTTTAATTGAGAATGGTCAAGATTAATTAATTAGTTAATTAATTTTACGAAAGGTTCGTGTTGGGCTTTTAAGTTGGTTTTGGGTTTCGGGCCCCAAAAGTGTTTTGGTCCACAAGGCCCATTATGTTTAAGTTGTATGACAACTAAAACAAAATGGGCAATTAGCCCAATAACAAAGACAAGGCCGGCCATAAGACTGAGTGGATGCAAACTTGAATTAATTACAAGTTTGCCACTCAAATGTGATGTAGTATAAAGTCAACTTTATAGCTATTTCTCATTAGGGTTTTCTTGAGACAAAGAAGAGAAACATTTTCTCTCTTTTTCTCTACAAAGAGGCTGGCCACATAGGGAAGATATAGCTAGCAATCTTTTCTTCTCTAAGTCATCAATTTCATCTTCACACCTCATCCTTGATGTGGAGACTTAGAGACACCAAATCTTTGGTGTTTTGGAGATCCTTTCCTCGCATCCTCAAGGAGCAAAGGAGCATCAAAAGGAAGAAAATCACAAGGAAGATCCAAGGAGATAGGAGGTGACTTGAAGGCCCTCCACTTGGGTGAATCCCTTGTGTAAACAAGGATGAGCTTCAAGCGTAATGAATCTCTAAAACCTTCTTTCTCTTTAATGTTGTTAAAGAGTCTTGTGGTTCACCATTCACTAGGCTTTGAAAGTCATGGGTTTTAGAATTGTTTTGAATGCATGCCTACTTTAATGTGTTAATAGTTTGCATATGTGTTCAAATATTCTCACATGTTCTTAGCTAGGACAAAATGTTTCCTTCACACTCAGTGTTCCTTATTCCTTGGGGTACCTCTGCAAATAACTCATCCAAAGAAAAAGTATTTCATATCATGAAGGTTGAAAGCAAGAGTATCTCATATCATGCTTTATCCCTGTCCTTCTCCTTGTCGTTGTTTTCATCTACAGGACAAGGAGAAATAGAGCAATCAGCCAACACTTGGTATCAATCTTCCGATCTGGAACCGACTACCTGGAACCCCTTCCTGATTGCTTACCTAGCCTTGCTCTCGAGTACTCATCTTCAACATATTATGCTTCCTTTTCGTCTACCACATCTGCCTGGGGAACAGATAAGGGAAGTGAAAATGATACCTCGAAGCATGTGGAGACAATATGCTAATTCATCCTTAGCTAGGGACAAGGAGAAAGAAAGCAAATGGTGGGCACTTGGAAAGATTGAAGAAAGAAACAGACCATCACCTCTACCTCGTGCTTGCCTGCCGTGCAGAAGAAACAAGTAGAGAAGAATGCAGATTGCACAACCAACGAACTCTAATATTCCTCACTCAGAATTCCAAACCAGTTCGAGATCAAAGCTGTGGAAAGTTAACAAGATCATCTATCTCTAAAACCAGATTTGCGTTCTTAAACTCTACTCTGTCTGATTTTTACTTTGCTATACTTGTCATGTTTATTCGTTGTTTGTTTGTTTGCTTGTTTTTGTGTGAGTTTATGCTTGAAACATTGAGGACAATGTTTGATTTAAGTGTGGGGGGGGGGGGTAACCAAGTTGTTTTGCATAAAATTTGTAGGAGTTTATCACCCATTACTTCTAGTATTGTTCCTTGCTGTTTTAAGTGTTTTTAAGCTGTTTTGGAGTGTTTTAGTGTGTTTTGATATAAAAATCCGAAAATCTCATAAACATTTGAAAAATTGTTTTGAAAAACCCAAAAAGAGTTGTTTTTGTGTGTTTATTTATGTCTTAGGGTACCTTCCAACACAATGATGAGGATTTGGTTTTTAATTACATGATTGTTAAAGAGAGTTATAAACATGGATGAAAATTTGATTTATTCTTTGGTGTATGCTTGGTTGTGGTTATAATTTATGAATTCACATGCAATCAGAAAGGAAAAATCAGTTTTTGTAACATGATTGAAGGAAGGAACTCAAATGAACGCTACAACCTTGTGAGACTTGAGCCTAACGTTTATTTGGAGAGTTAATAATCTGTGCACCATTATTTTCTAAAGTCGTTGCATGATCTCATTATTCTTTGCTTGGTTGCTACTTAGAAGGTGTTTCATCATTTAGTTCAAAATGCTAGAACTCATGCCTATTTCATTCAAAGCATGCTATTGATTTGCATAACACATATTCAAGATGAAGTTGTGTAATGACCACCAAAGCCAAATTGTCGTGCCACTATTTCATTATGTGTTTAAGTTTAACCCCGTTGAACCTTGTTAAGCCTATATTCTTTGTTAACCCACACTATCCTTACCTAGCCTAGTTTTTGGACCATCCATACCCTTATTCTTGAAGCATAGTAAAGCATGACTTAAAATAAACTCTTTTTTTATCAATGTATTGCAGAAAGCAAGTGTGGGGGAAGTGATTCTTGTATGTGTGTGTGGGCCAAAGTCCTTAATAAGGCACGGGTAGAAAAGAAAAGAAAAAAAAAATTGAAAAAAAAAGTATGAAAAAGAGCTCTAAAGTGTTGTTTGTTAAAGAAAGGGTTCAAAACATTGAATTCGGCCCTAAATGTTGCATGAATATTCCCTTTGCATTTAAAAGTTGATTCTGCATTCTAAAGTGATTTCCAAGTGTCTATTTCATTGCTTTGCATGCTATCGCTTTAAGAACGTTTGTTATCCCTATCCTTTCTTTGTTAGCCATTACCCCCAAGCCCTGTTACAACCCTTGACTTCAATCTTGAGTGTTGTGTGCTTCAATTTGTGGAGTTTGAAATTGGTATGAACATATGGTGTCACTGGTTCTCACATCTAAGTAGTAGCATTCCATTCATGAGATCATATCTAAACATGCTTAATAACTCCAAAAAATTGCTTTCTTTGTTATAACATATGTGAGTCCTAGTCTTTCGTGTTTACATCAATCTTCTCACATATACTAGTGTAGGGTGTGTCATCAGAAAATGTGTGTGAAAATAGAGAGTATCTTGTACGGAATTGAGAAAATTCTCTAAGGCATGTTACTACATTCAAAACATTGTTTTAATTGGTTAATTGTGAACTAGTAAGTGGTGACTATGATTAAGTATGTGCTCGAGTGTAAAGATGACCAAAATCTGTGGGAATGATGATTTTTAACATGTCATGTTTCATTAAAAATCCCTGAGGCAAATGTTGGAAGATCTAGGCTGTGTTTTGTTTTGCTTGAGGACTAGCAAAAGTTAAGTGTGGGGAATTTGATAGGAGCATATTTATACGACTGAGTTAGCTTGTTCTCATGCATTTATGTTGTTATTTCTTAGTTAATTATGTATTTTAAGCTATTTTCGTGTGTTTGTTGGTCCATAGGCTTTATAAAGCAATAAGATGCATTTTGGTGCATTTTGGAGCAGTTTTGGGCTTGGAATGAATAGCACATGCATGGAGCAAGGTGGATGGACGAAATTGAAGACTAAAGAGGCTAGGAATGTGTTAAAGAGAAAGAAGAATTAATGTAAAAAGGACAAAGAGCTCAGCCACAAAGGGGTGTCACTCCACCATTCACCTTTCCATCATTGTCGTGCACCACCATTGCACTCCCTTTGGATTCCTATGTCGTGCATCATCATCCATGTTCCCTCAATTAACTCATTTGTTGCATCAGTCCACTTCCTTTCCTTTGTCTACCATGTGCACAATATCCTTTCACCTCCTTGCACTCATTGATTCACCACTTACACCTTTCCACCCATGCCATGCATAATCATCCTTGTTCCCTCCATCATTTCAGATTTCATTCATCATTACATTGAATCATTGCACTCAATTGCTACACCATTCCTTGTTCCCTCCATCATTTCAGATTTCATGCATCATTACATTGAATTATTGCACTCAATTGCTACACCATTCCTTGTTCCCTCCATCATTTCAGATTTCATGCATCATTGCACTCAATTGCTACACCACTCCATGTTGCCCTCCATTGCCATGCACTTCCTCTATAAAAGGAAGTGTGTGTAACATAAAGATAGTATATACTTGGTTAGATCATTCACTCCCATTTCAACACAACCTTCACCCAAACACATCCATTCATCTTCACATCCATTCCTCCATACAAACAAACGTTCAAACACTCACCAACACCTTGTGCCGTAGCAAAGGAAGGGAAGGAAAGTGCTTGGACGTGCTTGTTGTCCAACTTGGATCGTTGGAGCGTTTAGGTGATTTCTTTCTTTTGTTTCTAATGTTTAAATTCATTTCCTTTCATTTTTTTTGTAAATCTGAGTGGCTAAACCCCTCTTGGCTAGGGGTGATTTCAAATTCATGAGTATGTGTGCAATATAATTTGATAAATTCCAGTTATGAACTCTTGAATCATGAATGCAATTGGCTTAACTATTTGATTGATAACTTATTTGTAAGTCTTAATTAAGGGTCGACACTTAATTGGCATGCATAAATCCATTGCTAGAATATAAGGAAGTTTCACATAATCGTTACAAACTTATATTCACATGTAATGAAGGTCGCTTATAAACAATCGCATTAAGTTCAATTCCAAGCATGAGTGACATGATGTCATAGTTGCAAGTGCTTTGTCAATGGTTATGATTTTCATTAAACGTAATGATCTTTGATTGTATCTCTATTATGACGTGATGTAGGGAACTTTAGAAGAATGTTTTGGGTTGTCGAATGATGTCATCCAATCCAATAAAACAAGGAAAATCTGAGAGTTAACTAGTGATGTCACTGTTAATTTGGAGCATTGTCGTTCATAATTCAATGAAGTAGTAACTGGAAATCAAGTTATTTGCATACATGTCATGTGTGGAGAAAAAGCCTCTAGCTATCCCATCCATCATCTTATTTCTCACATTTGTTTTACAATTTGTCTAGTTTTTCATACTTGTTTGTTTGTTTCAACTTCATCCAAATCAAAACCCCCCTTTTAGTTTCTTGTTTCAAAGTGTTTCAAATCTGTTTTAGTTTGTGTTTTTAAGTGTTTTGATTAAAGTAAAAGTCAATTTTCGTCCAAAGTCATTCCTAGTGTCTAATTTAAGTTTATTTGGTTGTTTTAAGTATTTTAAGTTTGCTTTGAGTCTTGTGAATCTTGTTAAGTGTTTTTAAGTTTGGTTTTATGTTCTTGAGTCAATTTAGAGGTTATTAGCAAGCCCTCCTAATCCCTGGTCCAGAACGATACCTACTTATACTTGTACTACAATTGTGAAAAGTGGGTTAAATTTGTGTGTTAAGATAATAAACGCATCAGTACTCCAAAATTATTTGGCACCCTGCTGCTATTATTGAAGGAGATTTTGTGAAAAACATGTTCATTTGAGCAACATCTATGGCATGTAATTAACATTTAAAGGCGGAATCATGCTTGTATGCACTCAAAAACAAAACATTAGCCATGAAATTGAAAGCTGATTAGAAAGGTGAACCAAGACTCAACTCAAGAACATAGTGAGTTGAGATATTTTATACCTTTGTTAATTCCTCTTTGCATAAGCAAAGGCTAATCACCCAAGGAGAGGGCCTTCATTCCTTGCTTCTGAAGGGAAATACTGAGATTTATGTGGGATTTCTAGTGACTAGCATCCATATACAATTCAAGATTTATATACATTAGCAACAGAAGCATGTTATCACATAATGTCAAAGCTATAGTCATGCAAATCCCCTTCAAGAAGCATAGGTTTATGTGAGATGCATCAAAACATTTTATTGAAGAACAAAGTGAAGGTGTAGTTTTATACCTCTTGATCTTGACTTGAGACCAAGGATTGACCACCTCCAAGCTCTTTGTTCTTGGAACTCCTTGAGCCTAGCCTCCCTCCTTGCTTCCTCCACCTTGCTAGAATGAGTGCTCCTTGGTTCTCCTTTAGTCTCCAAGGTTGAAGACCTCTAAAGATCCACACCCACTAGTGTAGTGAGATGGATGGAGGAATGACCAAAAGGAGAAAAGATCATTAGCTAAAATCTCCTCTTGGTGGCCGGCCTTGTGAGTTGAGAGAGAGATTGTGTTTTTCTCTATTTTTGTGAAAATAAACTCACAAAACCCTCATGAAACTTTTCACTAAAAGTTCCATTTATATCTCAAAGAAAGTTAGCCAACAACTTAACTCCCTCTCTCTCCCTTTCCCTTTATTTGGCCGGCCCCTTTGTGTTGTTGGGGCTTTTGGGCTTTTATCATTTCAAGTCATCCTATGCTTGAATAAAAGGACCCAATGGGTTTGGGCCCAATGGGCCCAAATGAACCCGAACTTTTCTTTAAGCCCAAAACGATCTTTTATCGCTTTTATGATTTCTTTAGACTTTCTAATTAATCACAACACTTAATTAATCCAATTAATTATTTCCATCATCCATTAGTTGTCTCACTACAAGAGTGTATCGGTGTACAATCATTTTAGGTTCTAATTAGCAATGCAGTGAGGTGATTGGCACCAATCCAATTGATTATATTTAATCCAATCACTTAGTGAATTAAAACTTACTTTTAATTCTCCTTCTTCTTCGACGACTACTTATTTAATCATCTAGAAGAACTCACAAGCCATGAGTGACATCTAACCATATATCATGGCTACCCAAGCTAATGTAGAATTTGTTTGGAGAACCTATTCAGTTGGAATTACAATGTAATTCGATCCTTCTCCAAAACAATACTCTCAATCACATTATTAGGGTATGGATATATTATGTCAAACCCCTAATGTGGTTATTCCATGTTATATGATTCAATTGAGTCGTATAGGAACGCTTTCCTTTATTACACTCGATACTTCGGCCGAAGATTCCCGAATCATATCTTAGAGTATTCATCCTCTCATAACGAGGATTAGAGATCCCTTGTTGATCATTCACATGCCTCTGAGAATAAATCACTGACCCCAACAATGCATAGAACACACCCAAGATGAGGTGTGGTCACGTCTCATTATCAAAATGATCAGCAACGTATCCCCAAGACAACTATGATGTTTCAGGTCAAAGGATTACTTACATTATTCCAACCATTAGAGTTACTTGCTTGACATATGAGTAGACCTCCATGCAAGTACTCTCGTTCGATTGTATTCAGTGAACTCATTCCCTTAATGAGCACCTACATACCTGTCTTAGTGTCACTACATGAATGGGATAAAGCTTTCCATCCTTCCAATTGAAGGGGACATAGTATGTACTGGTCTATGCATTGTCAGTATCCCTCTGACAATCCTATGACCAGGAACCTTTTTGGACATGATGGTTATGTGAAGAAGGTCTCTGTAGTCTAACATCATTAGATTACTTCTTCCATCGATCCATTGTCCATGGATTCACTATTTAGGACATATATCGTTTATTGAGATAGTCCTAATTAGTATCTTTGCCTTTTGATGTATAAGAGTCATCTATACACACATTCATTGTCCTGAAAGGTTTCTTCCAAAGATTGACTTTCAGGGCATATCTCCAACAATCTCCCACTTGCACTAAAGTCAATCACTAGTGTATCTTATAGATGCTAGTTGAGTGAACTTATACTTAGAGGTAAACTTGGTTATGTATTAATCCTTTTAATTTAAAAGGGGATTTACTTATCAAATGTTTCTAAAACATTTGATGATGTCTCTTTCTTGTGTTCAAATACTTTGATGAGACCTTGATTCCATGGCTTGAGCTATCGCTCCATTACGTCGTAGTGTCCTACTAACGACCTTATGGTTTGGATTCAATCATTGGTTCTATAAGAACCCCTTCTATTCAAAACACGTTTTGAAGCAGTTTCTAAAACTATATATCGACATATATTTCGTTTGTATACTTTATACATACTTTGCTCCAACCTTGAGACCATTGTAGTACAATACTAACAATACATTCATATGATTAGTACTTCATCCATTATGACGTCCCATTTGTTAAAATGGGTTATTTTCACTTTGGTTTATAACCTAAGTGAATGCACGCTTCCAGAGTCCGACTCTGATGTTCCTTTCTTAAAGGCAATAATACTCTATCAGTTGCTACGGTTCTGATCCTGAGCTATAGTAATATCTTAAAGTGACAACCCCAATGGTTTTTCACCTTTGGATATCATCTCACAAGTCCATACATGTGTCCCTTTTGTGATTTTGTGACATATTCATTATAAGGGTCACGAAAGTGATTTTCTATCATATAAGAAAATACTTTCTCAAATCTTCAACATTTGAGATTTAATTTCCCCATATAACATCCTTGAGATAGCCTTGCTATATCATTAAGTCTAATTTCAAGTCTATACTTCAAAATTGACCGTGTCACGTTTTGTCATTTTTGAGTAACATCTATGTTTTATCAAGTCTATCAAATAGACTTTATTCATATCTTGTTGCTCAAATTATGACATCACTCCCACTGGCCTTGTTGTAACTTAGCATTCATTCAAAAACTTAACACTTATATTTTCTTGATTTGAATGCATATTGCTCCCACTAACTTGTCTTGGATCTATTGACAATCATTGAGATCCATTAGCTTATTGATGATGTCTCAACAATTTTGGGACTATCAATAACTCTAGCTAACACAAGTTATTTAAACGAACATACACAAAAGAATTGCTTCTCAAGTAATTCCATTTGAAATGTGTGACTTGCTTTATCAAGTCCATTCATTTAAATTATATGGTGTCATACACCATACTTCAAGTTTTAGTCATACTAAGACCTTTAATGTAGTCATATAAGAATTATCCAAGTCATTAGTGGAAGCATGGCTCCTACTAAGGATTTAGAAACTCAACCATACCTTCTAGGTGGTTGATATAATTCTTTATCAAAACTACATAGAGCGTTATAATTACATGAGGTGCCGAATTTGGATTGTCTTGTTGTTAAACCATATGTTGTGACTCATTTTGAAACTATTCTCTTTTGTTTCATCAATTTGTCCATATGCTTTGTTATTAGCTTGTTCTCATAAAAGAGAATGATGGACAACTCCCAACATATAACCATTTTATGCTAGGTTGACGAAACCAACATTCATAGACTTTTCTTTAGAATGTTACACAACATAGAATTTCAACGTTTTGAAGAGCTTGAGTTCTTTAACAATTAAAATTACAAACTCATAATAATAGTGATGTACTATTTTCTTTAGACAACTACAAACCAATCATATTCAAGTTTATATCATTTTTCTCACCTCCCACTATTTCTCATGACTTTAATGAGAAATTACATTATACATTCAAAATGTATAAACGTGGAGTATACGGGTAGAGGACAATGTGGAGTAGCTTTAAAACCTTTCAAGCTTATTTGTTTCAATCTCCACTAAGTTGATGTCTTGTTATTAAGTGACTAAAGTCTTTAAACATTTCATAGATTTAGACATTTCATTCTTGGTTTAATCACTAACACACTTGACATTTTAAAACAATTTTAAGAATGCCCAATTAGTTGTTCAAAACTACTAATTGAATCAAGAGTGATCTTGGTTATTGTGGTTAAGTAAGTGATAACCATATAAGAAACGTTTTCTTATTACTTATATCGTTATAATGTGATCTTCCTTTTCTTCAAGAACAGAATCTCTAGACCCTTTTCAATTCATATAGTACTCACATGTAGGCAATTGGAACCAAATCTAAAGATTCATTGTATCCATCTATGGCCAACACGTGAGATCTATCCATAATTGATAAGTCCAAAGTTTGGATATCGCATTACATAAGTGATATAAATCTTGTATCTCAACTAGGATACAACAAGACAATATTCAATTCATAACACTACTTTGAGGAAATAATATAGTAGAAGGCATTCATCACATTACATTGATATGATAATTCAAACATTCATAATGTTTAATACAAAAGGAATTAGCTCTAGACATTTAGAGACTAATTATATACCTTCATATAGGCACCAATAGTGGTCTTCCATCATATGAAGCCACATAATAAGTTCTTAACAAAATAAGAAAGTTTAAAGACTATCTTTAAGTGCCTAACAAACTTCCTAAGTAGTTAGCAAAAAAATGGTGGTTGAACCCTTCTCCATCATTTTCCTTGCTTGTTCATCTTCTACTTGGCTCCTCCACCTATATACAATTGCATAAGTGATTAGCTCTTTATATTAAATTTAAATATTTACAAGATCTAACAATTAGAATTGAAGATAAGAACATAAACCATACCTTGTGGCTTGTCCTTAAGAGTTGCAAGGTATAACCTGCAATTCCTCTTCCAATGCCCATTCTTTCCACAGTGGTGGCAAGTCCCCTTGGGTCCTTTGCCTTCTTTTTCTTCACTCCTCCTTGGGCCTTAGGAGTGGAAGACTTCTCCTTTCCTTTGCCTTTGCCTTTCGGCTTGGCCTTGGAAGAGGATGGCTTGTTGTATGCTACTGCAGCAATCCCTACAACGTTCTCTTTCTTTATAGTCTTCTCAGTGGTTACTAACATGTTAAGTAACTCAGAGAGAGTGCTATCCATCTTGTTCATATTGTAGTTCGTAATGAACTGCGAGAACGAATCAGAAAGAGAAGCCAAGATGAAGTCCTGGGCCAATTCCCCGTCAAGTGGAGTACCTAGGTTCTCCAATTGTTCAATGAGTCCAATCATCTTCAGTACATGTTGATGTACTGGAGCTCCCTTGACCATTTTGGTCTTCACAAGTTCACTGACAGTGCTGAAGCGACGATTGCGCATCCCTTCACCATATAACTCCGTAAGATGGAGTATGATGCAGCTCCTCATTCATGGAAGCCAACATATAGCACTTGGCTTGTGTATCATCCTTAACATGCTTGTCATACTTAGCACGTTCATCCTCAGTGGCCTCAGGGCCAAGAGGTATGTGAGGTGGAGCCTTGTCTAGTACGTAAACAATTTTCTCCAAGGTTAGGAGAATCTTGACATTACGATACCAAGATGGGAAATTGTGCCCCTCAAGGCAATGCTTGTCGAGTATTTTCGCGAGTGCGCTTCCAACCATATCTAAATACATAACAATAAAATAAATTAGTTTGATTGTTGATTAAGTCAAATGATTCGGGTCTTTAAACTGAATGACACCACTCACTATTTTTGGCAAATTCCATATCCCTCAAGATGGAATCTGGGAGATTTCAATGAAAGCTCCTAGCGGGTTATGGGAGGCTCACTATTACCAAGCCCACCTCACGATGATACGATGTTGGCTAGCAAAAATAATAATGAGAGGGTATGACTACCCATTCACAACAACCTCTTGTGATTACCCATCTTATTGGCCTCTAGAGAACAATGCCTCACAATGATATGATGTTGGCACCATTTCTCTTAGTTAAGTTTTGACCCATCATGCCGGTTTAGATGGGGGTCCAAGTACGACCTCACGATGATGCAATGTTGGCCATATTCGTTGCCTACCTTCACCACATCAAATGTTTGAAATAGACTCCTCCTAAGTATAAGCACATACCTTGAACTCTTCCATGATAGGGTGAAGGCGGTGTATGAGTCATAAACGATTGGAGCCTACCATGGTGGAAGGCCACGAAGAAGTGTTCAAAGCACCTCTCCGCTTTCAACTTAATATTGGATGTTGGTTGAGGGATTTTAAGGTCTCATCATTTTATTTATTTCATCATATTAAAATAAATTGTGTCCTATTATAACTACTAGTCCAAAGTTAATGAAATTAGTAGCATATGATATTCCCACTATTCGTTTTCATAAAACAAATCAATATCAAAACATTTTTCAAAATATTGGAGATATATACAACTACTAATTGTGTTTATTATAGTTTAGTAGCGTATGATACTCCCACTATTTGTTTTGAGAAAAACAAATCAATATCAAAAACGAATTTTTCAAATATTGGAAGTAACTACTACTACTATGGTTTTTGCATTCCTTTGAAATTGGACTTTATAGTTATCTTAGGCTCTTTGGATCACCATGGACTTATTGGGTTAATTCAATCAACGAGCCAACATTGTTGAATAAAATCTAGGGAAGGTTGTGTCGTTTTAATTACGTGTTTTCAATCCAATTAAAACATTTTTCACTGAGCCATTAGAAATGAAAGACAATCATTCATTGCTAATTAGGGCGTTGGACCCAATTAATCTTTAATCTCATGTCAAAACCCTCTTTTAATCATGTCTCCTTACCAATAGTTAAAGAAACTCTAGTCTAGTACTAGAGGGAATGAACTAATTGAAAGAGATTAAGAAGTAATAAGAATTACAAACCAATTTGTACAAATTCCTACAAATTACATATACTAAGAGGGAGAGAAAGATTAATGTCTATCATGACAAGGTCCAATTGAAATAGTAATTAAAACACATTCCCAAGGTTCAAACAATTTGAGTGAAGGAAAAATTTTGTCCAGCTAAGAACATGTGAGAATATTTGAATACATATGCAAACTATTAACATTAAAGTAGGCATGCATTCAAAAACGATTCATAAAACCCATGACTTTCAAAGCCTAGTGAATGGTGAACCAATAAACTCTTTAACAACATTAAAGAGAATAAAGGATTTAGAGATTCATTACCCTTGAAGCTCATCCATGATTGCACAAGGGATTCACCCAAGTGGAGGGCCTTCAAGTCACCTCCTTGCTCCTTGGATCTTCCTTGTCATTTTCTTCATTTTAGTGCTCCTTTGCTTCTTTGAGGATTTGAGGATATGTTCTCCAAAACACCAAAAGCTTGATGTCTCTAAGTCTCTTCACCAAGGATATATTGTTAAGAAGAAATGGATGACTTAGAGAAGAATAGATTGCTAGCTAAAACTTCTCTAAGTGGCCGGCCTCTATAGAGAAAAAGAGAGAAAAATGTTTCACCTCTTTTCATCAAGAAAACCCTAAATGAAAATAAAGCTATAAAGTTGAATTTATACTTCATCACATGCGAGTGGCAAACTTGTAATTAATCCAAGTTTGCATCCACTCACCCTATGGCCGGCCATGTTGATGTTATTGGGCTAATTGCCCATTTTGTTTTAGTTGTCATACAACTTAAACATAATGGGCCTTGTGGACCAAAACGCTTTTAGGCCCCGAAGCCCAAAACCAACTTAAAAGCCCAATACGAACATTTCGTATAATTAATTAACTAATTAATTAACTTTGACCATTCTTCAATTAAACCATTTAATTGCATATCCATTTCATTTAATTTCTTCACCTTCATCCTTACTCGGTGTACGATCCATTAGGTTCCATTTAGCGAGGTAGTAGGCGATTGTTACTCTTAACGATCGATTGTGAATTGAAACCACATTTCAATTCTCCCTTAAAATTTTTGTTTGCTAATCATTAGGGCTTCCACAAACCATGAGTGACACCTAGCAGCATGTCATGGTTACCCAAGCTAAGTAGAATTGGTTGGAGAACCTATCCAGTTACAACTACAATGCAATACGGTCCTTCTCTAATACAATACTCTTAATCACATTGTTTAAGTGATAGTTTGTTTCATGTCTACTATCCAATGTGATACTTCTCCATATGATTCTATTGAATAAGATTTGGAACAAACTTCCTAAGTCATATTCATATGCTTTGGCCAAAGACTCTCGAATCATATCTTAGAGTATTCTCCTTCCACCATGGAAGGTTAGAGATCCCTTGTTGTGCATTCATATGCCTACATGACTAGATAGCTTGACCCCAACAATGCCGTGGACACTCCAATGGAATGCCTTTGACATGATCAAAGGTCAAGGACCTAACCATTAGACATCTATGATGCCTCAAGTCAAAGGACTACTTTGCATATTGCAACTATCGAGTTCTTACATGACATGTATGTTCGAACTCTCTTTTGATCGTAGTTCAGTGTACTCGATTACTTTTTCGAGCACCTATATGTTTGTCTTAGTGTCCAACACCAAATGACTTGAGACTAGTCATACTCACGCTTGAGTCAACATAACACATACTAACCTTAGCGGATTGTCAATGCCCAATTGGCAATCCTATGACTAGGAACGTTTTAGGAATGAACATAAGAGAAAGGTCTCGTTAATCTAACTTACTTAAATCATTTGTCTCTTAGATCAAATACATTCCTTGGATTCCCTTATTGCTTAAACACATGATACAATAAATAGTGATTAACAATAAGCTTTGCCCTTCATTAAACATATAAAAGTTTAATATAATAAGTATTCCAAAAGCTATTACATCAAATGATTGGCTTTGTGGGCAAACTTCCAACAATCTCCCACTTGCACTCAAAGCCATCCTCCCATGTGTCTAATACCCATCCTTTCCATATGGCGGTCAAGTTGGATTTGAGACATTGGCTTTGTTAGTGGATCTACTACGTTATTAGCTGAGGCAACTTTGAGGATGTTGACTTTCCCCTCGGCAGCATATCTTCTAATGATATTAAAGAGCCTGTCAAAATGCTTGTTCTTTTGATGTGCCCTGGGTTCCTTGGCTTGAGCTGTAGCCCCACTATTATCACAGTACAAAGTTACTGGTGATGTAATGGTTGGAACCACTCCAAGTTCAGTAATGAACTTCTTCATCCAGAACGCTTCTTTGCCGGCTTCAGCTGCAGTGACATATTCAGCCTCTGTCGTGGAATCAGCAATTACACTTTGTTTCTTGCTTTTCCAACTGACAGCCCCACCATTTAGAGTGAATACATATCCGGAGTTGGAACTTCTATCATCAACGTCAGATTGGGATTCTGCGTCTGTATAGGCTTCCACTCGCAACTCTGTCGCTCCTACATAAATGAGGAACATGTCCTTAGTTCTTCTTAAGTACTTAAGGACCGTCTTGACAGCTTTCCAGTGTTCTGATCCTGGGTTAGATTGATATCGACTAGTAATGCTCACAGCATATGCGATATCAGGCCTTGTGCATATCATGGCATACATGAGACTTCCTATAGCGGAAGCATAAGGAATAGCTCTCATTTGCCGTATCTCTTCAGGAGTCTTAGGTTCCATGGACTTAGAAAGGTGAATTCCATGTCTCACAGGAAGAAAACCTTTCTTAGATTGTTCCAGCTGGAACCTACTTAGTACCGTATCAATGTACATAGATTGGGACAATCCAATTAATTTTCTGGATCTATCATGATAGAGCTTTATCCCAAGTACATAAGATGCATCTCCTAAATCTTTCATGTGGAAGGTTTTGGACAACCACACTTTTACAGAAGAAAGTACTGCAGTGTCATTCCCGAATAGTAATATGTCATCTACATATAACACTAGGAATACAACTGCATCCCTAACGACCTTTTGATAAACACAATTGTCATCTTCGTTTTGAGTAAAACCAAACGATTTGATTTCAGTATCAAAACGAATGTTCCAGCTCCTGAAGGCTTGCTTAAGTCCATAAATGGACCTCTGAAGCTTGCATACCTTAGTCTTTTCAGACTTGGACACGAAACCTTCGGTTTGAGTCATATAAAGCTCTTCCTCTAGGTAGCCATTCAGAAAGGCCGTCTTCACGTCCATTTGCCAGATCTCATAATCATGGTACACAACTATAGCAAGCAAATGGACTTAATCATGGCTACAGGAGAAAAGGTTTCTTCATAGTCAATCCCTTCTATTTGCCTGTAACCCTTGGCTACTAGTCTAGCCTTATAAGTCTCCACGTTCCCATCAACGCCTATCTTCCTCTTGAAGACCCATTTGTTTCCAACAGGTACTATACCTTCTGGAGGGTCCACAAGAGTCTAGACCTGATTTTGATACATGGAATCCATCTCGGATTTCATGGCCTCTTGCCATCTCTTTGAATCAATGTCGGACATTGCTTCAATGTAGTCCCTAGGGTCCTCCTTTGTGTCATTGCCACCTAGAAGGTGCAATTCTGCAAAGTCATTATTTAAGCCATACCTCTTAGGTGGCTTGCTAACCCATTCAAATCTATATGGAGCTAGGGGTTCAGGAACAGGGTTGTCAACTTGTCGAGTGCTTGTTTGTGGTTCATCATTAATCTCATTAATTTCCATCTCTTTGCGTATAGTTCCTTTCAGAACAAATTCGTCCTCTAGAAACTTAGCAGTTATGGCGACAAAGACTTTCTGGTCGTCTAGATGGTAGAAATCATATTCCATAGTTTCTCTAGGATATCCCACAAAATAGCATCTTACTGATCTCGCTTCAAGCTTAGTAGCTTCAAGCTTCTTGACATATGCTTCACAACCCCAAATCTTAATGTGATTAAGACTTGGCTTTCTTCCATGCCATATCTCATAGAGCGTTTGTGAAACTGACTTGGAAGGTACTCTATTAAGCAAGTAAGCTGCTGTATATAGAGCGTATCCCCAGAATGTTACTGGTAGATTGGCGGAACTCATCATAGAACGAACCATGTTCATCAAGGTTCGATTTCTCCTTTCAGAAACTCCATTAAGTTGTGGAGTTCCCGGTGGAGTCCACTGTGATACTATTCCACACTCTTTGAGATAATCTAGGAACTCATTACTCAGATATTGACCCTCTCGATCCGATCTTAGGGTCTTTATCTGTTTCCCAGTTTGCTTCTCAACTTCATTCTTGAATTCTTTGAACCTTTCAAAGGATTCTGACTTGTACTTCATAAGATGCACATAGCCAAACCGAGAGTGATCGTCGGTGAATGTGATATAGTAGGAGAAGCCTCCTCTTGACATAGTAGACATAGGTCCACATACGTCAGTGTGGATTAACCCTAGAATTTCAGTGGCACGATCTCCTTTTCCAGTAAATGGAGATTTGGTCATCTTCCCTTTCAAGCAACATTCACAAGTACCCATCTGGTCATTACCTAATGGGCGGAAATATCCGTCTTTCGACATCTTGTGAATCTTATCAAGGTTCACATGTCCAAGTTTAAGATGCCACATCCTTTCTTGGTTAACTTCTTCTCTAGCCCTTTTAGGTTTTAAGGTATTCCCGCTTTCAATACAGTGCATCCCACTATTCGTCTCTAGGTGAAAAAGTCCCTCTATCATATTACCATGAGAGATAATACGACCGTTCAAGTATAAAGTGCAACTCATTTTGTCAAACAATACTGAGTGCCCATCTCGTAAAAGCTTAGAGATAAAAATCAAATTCTTTATACATGAAGGAAAATATAAACAATTTTTAAGTTCCAGGACTTCCCCAAAGGGTAGTTTAAGCATGTAGGTGCCTATTGCTTTTGTAAAGATTTTAGTGCCGTTCCCAACTCGCACAACCATCTCCCCATTGCGCAGTGACCTGCTCCCTACTAGTCCCTGCATCGTATTACAGATATGTTGACTAGCGCCTGAATCAAATATCTAGGAATTGGAGCTCACTATAAAAGCACTCTCTATGACAGAAATAGTCTCTTCAAAAGTTCATGTCATAAGGCTCGCAATGCGCACCCTGTATTTCTGATGCGAAAATTACTTGACACACAAATTAAACCCTCTTTTTGACAATTGTAGTATAGATGTAAGTAGGGTATCGTTCTAGGCCGGGGATTAGGAGGGATTGCTAATCTATTCTAAATTAATTTAAAAATATTAAATAAGACTCAAGGACACAAAATTAGGCTAAAAACTCTAATAACTCGAAACACACTTAAAATGACTCAAAATAATGAAAACAATTAAATTAAACACTAGGAACTGAAATGGACGGAAATTAAATTAAAAGACTAACAATAAAGAAAACTAACTAAATAATATAATTTAACAATGGATGGGTGTTTGGTTTTGATGAAAAGTAAATTAAACTTAATTAAATTACAGAATTTACAAAAACATGAAATTAAAATGAAAAGATAAATGACGGACTAGCTAGAGGGTTCTTCTCCACACATGTTATACTTGCATACAAAATGATTTCCAGTTGTTCATTTAATAAATTTTGAATCTCAATACTCCAAATTAACCGTGAACAGCACTTTTTTAATCTTCAAGTTTTCCTTAAGTTATTGAATTGGACGGGAAAACGCATACAACAATTCAAAACATTCTTCAAAAGTCCCCTACGTGAAAAGCACAATAGAGATACAATCAAAGATCATTAAACTTTGTGAAAACTATAAGCATTGACGAGGCATTCGTAACTATGAAAAGCATGATACTCTTGCCAAGAATTTACTTAACGTGATTGTGACTAGCAACCTTTACTACTTGTGAAAATAAGTTCATAACGATTAGGTGAAATTCACTTATATTCTAGCATCAAATTCATGCATGTAAATTAAGCGTGCACTCTCAACCAACATACACAAATCAGTTTTTATACGAACGGATAAATAAATTGAAATCACAACTTATGAAATCACAACCGAAGGTAATCAATTCATATTACAAATATATTCATGGTTTCGAATTAACCTCTAGCCAAAATGAAATTAATTACACATTATTAAAATAAAAATAAAATAGGAGTTTGGAAAGATTTAACCGAGAGCGAGAGTGTTTCTGCTTCCTGTGCGCTGACCTCCTTCGTTCTGCCTTCTTCCTGACCTCCACGTCAGCTCCTGGCTCCCACGCTGCTCTGACTTCTCCTCTCGTCTCACCCAGTCCGAGTCCTCCTCGGTTTTCTGCTGCAGCAAGGCAGCTGTCTGCTCCTCTTTCCTCTCCGCAGCTTCACGCTGCCCAAAGGGCAGCCCTCTGCCTTCCACCAATTCCCCCCCCCGTTTCCTGCGCTCTTATTTCTATCTCTCTGACCTCCCCTCACTTCTGGAATCTCACTCTCCTGCTTCCTCTATTATTTTTCCTATTTTCTTTTTTCTGTTGCTGTCCACCACATTCTCTGCGCCTACTGCGCTCCCAGCTGTCTCTCCTGCTTCCACTGACTTTTCCCGCTCCCACTTCTCTCTATCCTCTTTCTGCTGCCGCAAGGCAGCTGTCTGCTTGCTGCTTCTCTCTCCCTTTTTCTGCTTGTTTATATTTTTTTTTTCTTCTTTTCCTTTTCCTTCTTTTCCTTTTCCTTTCTTTTTCTTTTCTTTCTTTTTCTTTTCTTCTTTGCCGTTCCTTTCTTCTTCTACAAAACATGAATCATGATGATGTTTCAAACATCATCATGACTTGTTATTATTATTATATATATATATTTTTTTTAATTTTATTTAAAAGCTGATCTACACAGACAGTTTTGACGAATTTATTACATAAAATTTCACTTGTTCTATTTTTATTTTCCTTGCATAACAAATCCTATAAACACAAAAATAACGTAAATAGCTCAAAAATATAAGGAACTAACTAAGAAAAGACGAGTGAATTCGAAGTAAAAATATATATAAATATCATCCGATCAAATACCCCCACACTTAACTTTTGCTAGTCCTCGAGCAAAACAAAGAAAACAAGAACAAGAAGTAACAAGAAAAACATTAGTTTCTCCCTATCTGACCCTCATAGAATTTCATTTAAGAAAACAAATCATCAAGAACCATAGCTAGCATTAAGGAACTAATCCAAATTCATCTTCCTTATTCAAATATTAGCAGTAGTCTTCAAATCATCCTTGAAGTGTAGTGTGTGAGATAGCCATGCTAATGCAATTTCAAGTTTTTATTTTTAAAATCATCATATGCAAACTAGTGACCTTCTCACGGGATATGCACTCAATCACACATGTGTTTAGTTTTAATGTGTTTCGCTCAAAGAAACAAATGTGAAATTTCTACCATAAGCTTGCATAAAGATCACTTCTCCACAGTCATAATTGCAAAACTTAAATCAAGAGGACTTTTATTGGATGTAATGAGGCTTAGGGATAGGGTTATTGAAATGAAAAAATAGGAAAACACAAGTTCCAAGCTATATTGCAAGCAATTCTTTTGTTTAGATTTATAAGAACTCAATTTTTTCAGCGATTCTTCTAGCACCTCCAACCACACCCTTAAACTGAAACTTTAAAAACATTTTTTTTTTCTTTTCTTCGTATACAATCTTTCTTTTTCTTTTTCTTTTCTCTTTTTTTTTTTTTTTTTAATACAAACATGAAATACCCCCACACATATTCTTTTGCCCAAACATCTTCACAATACTTCACAAACGTTTCTCATAAGACAATCTCGCATTGCTCGCTTGGAAAGGGTAAGGAAAAATGTTTCAGGTATAAGGGTAGACATATCTGGTGATAAGAAATAAAAGGCTCAACATACACGGCTCAAATTGGCAATCTAATGATATCATTTTTTTCTTTGGGATACATGGTTATTTGGGCCATGGTGGTAAACCTAATGCCTCTATCATTTCCAAGTTCATGCAATCAATGACAAACATTTCGAAAGATCGTTACACAAGTTCTAGAGATGTATCTCACATAAGTTCATCACACATGAAAGAATAGGAGTGTATGAAAAATGCACACACTTTCAATAGGCTCAAAAACTCACATAGGATATATATGGTCACTAAATTCACATATGAAGCTTTAATTCATACTTTAGTTTCACATCAACAAGGCTATGTGCATTTGGTTTTTCAAAGATAATCAAACATGTACAAAACTAACAAGAGAATTAGGAATTTCACAAAACACATGTTAACTAAGTTCTTGATGATCATGGTTCAAATTTGATCTAATTATATCATTGGGTCGGGAAACTAAAAAAAAATACAATTCAAAACAATAAGGGAAATAAGACAATATTTTTGGATTTTTAAATTTTCCAATTTTTTTTTTTTTTTTTAAAGAAAACAAAACTAATTAAGAACACATAAAAAACAAAACTAATTATCATATTTGTTTGATATCTCTAGAATTTCATATTTGTTTCTGTGTTGTTTTTTTTTTTTTTTTTTTTTTTTTTTTTTTTAATCAAAAGAAAACAAAACTAATTAAGAACGCAAAAAACAACAACACAGTTTTTTTTTATAGTTTTGTTTTTTTTTTTATTTTTTTTTTTATTATTTTTTTTAAAAGAAAACAAAACTAATTAAGAACACAAAAAAAACAAAACTAATTAAGAACACAAAAAACAACAACACAGAGACAAATGAAATTCTAGAGATGTCTACCCCCACACTTAAACTTGACATTGTCCCCAATGTCAGAAAATACTATAATGCAAAAAAAAAATAAAATAAAACAAATAAATAATAAGAAACAAAATAACGCAATTGGACTGAAAACTTCCCTAATTTGCAGCAAAATCAAGCGATGACCCCCAAGCTAAAATTCTGCAATCAACTTCAAGGGTGGAAATAACCAAAAGTTCCTGCAAAGAAAAGAAATAATTCAGTTAAGTACGCAAGAAAATTAATTAAAAAAAAATTGCAAACGAAAAATTGAAAATGAATAAAACTAATAAGTAATCATTGGTCGTGCTTGTTGACTTTCCACAGCTTTCCTCTTGAACAGGGTGACACTTAGCTTTTTACTATTTGATGATATTGTACGGCGGAGCTTTGCTCTTTGGGAATGTTGCAGTTCCTTATTTGTTCTCCAAGCAGATGTGGCAGCTTCTCTAGTTCCTCAGTTCGGACTCCTTCCGCTGGGATGATTGTGCAAGCTGCATTCTTCTCTGCTTGTTTCTTCTGCACAACGGGCAGGCACGAGGGAAAGGTGTTGGTCCTTATTTCTTTCTTCAATCTTTCCAAGTGCCCACCTCTTGCTTTCTTTCTCCTTGTCCCTAGCTGAATTGTCTCCACATGCTTCGAGGTATCATTTTCACTTCCCTTACTGTCCCCCAGGCAGATGTGGTAGACGAAGAGAAAGCATAAAATGATGAAGATGAGTACTCGAGAGCAAGGCTAGGTAAGCAATCAGGAAGGGGTTCCAGGCAGTTGGCTCCAGATCGGAAGATTGATACCAAATGCTGGCTGATTGCTCTCTTTCTCCTTGTCGGAAAACAAAGACAAGGAGAAGGACATGGAGAAAGCATGATATGAGATACTCTTGCTTTCAACCTTTATGATATGAAATACTTTTGCTTTGAATGGGTTGTTCGCAGGAGTATCCCAAGGAATGAGGAACACAGAGTGACTCGAGAGGATTATTTGGGAATGCATTTTCGGAGATGAAGAGGTGTTGAGAAGGTGTGCTGAGAGAGTGTGCTTTTGCTGTGGAAGGCGAAGGTAGAAACTTATAGGACTTGTCTTCACAACCGGAACTGTTCTCTCACTTAGTGTCGGCAGCCGGTGGATGGGTGAAGAATACAAATTACGCGCTTTCTGACAAAGCTGCCCGTAATTTCCGCAAAGCTGCCAGTTGCATGTGACAAGTGCTGACTAGGCTGAGAGAGACAGATGGTTGGAATCGGCACTTCGACAGACTGCCCGTGATTTTCGCAGAGCTGAGTTTGCGTGTGACGGGTGACAACACGTCTGGACGAATTGATCTTGCGAAATCCGGGGTTCGGCTCGTGGTTTCTGAGCAAGCCCAACTTTTAAGAAATGAACGCCTCTTTTGAGAAAAGAATCCGGCTTTTGAGAACGGAAACTTCTCTTTTGAGAAAAGAATCCGGCTTTTGAGAAAGGAGCCCCGACTCTTCGATTTGCGAGAGGACGCTTCTCTGAGGAGCGCCTCTTTGATTTCTTCTTTTTATAGAGGCGTTAATTTTGTTCCACAACACACTTGAGTACCCTCCTGTAAACACTCCCTTCTTGCACTTGTTTAATCTTGATCATTCCGACTCTCTTCTTTCTTTACCACCTCTGAAAAATGTCTGGCCCTTCTGATCGTCGTTTTGACTTGAACATTGGTGAAGAGGCAGCTCCGCCTTCACCAGACAACATATGGCGGCCATCCTTCATATCCCCTACCGGTCCCCTTACCGTGGGGGATTCGGTGATAAAAAATGATATGACAGCTGCGGTGGTGGCCCGAAACCTTGTCACTCCCAGAGATAACAGACTGCTCGCAAGGCGGTCTGATGAATTGGCGGTCAAGGAGTCTCTGGCTCTCAGTGTGCAGTGTGCGGGTTCCGTATCCAACATGGCCCAACGCCTATATGCCCGAACCCGTCACGTTGAATCGTTGGTGGCTGAAATATAGAGTCTCAAAGAGGAGATTAGAGGACTCAAGCATGAAAATAAACAATTGCATAAGCTTGCACACAGTTATGCCACAAACATGAAGAGGAAAATTGACTAGCTGCAGGAAACTGATGGTCAGGTTTTACTTGATCACCGGAGGTTTGTGGGTTTGTTCCAACAGCATCTGCCTTCGTCTTCTGGGGCGGCACCGCGCAGTGAAGCTCCAACTGATCAACCTCTGATACCTCCTCCTTCCGTGGCCCCACCGACTGCTGAGACTCCGCCAACTACTGCAACTCCGCCGACTACTACGACCTCTCCCAAGCAGCCTTTGTGAAGGCTCTTCCTCTTGTATTATGTTATGTTTCTTTATTTCCCAGATTCCTGTTCATTTCATGAAGTTTAATGTCAAAAATCCCTTGCATATTTGTTAATATTTCAAAATAGAAAATCATAACCAAAAATAATTAAACAAGTAATAACATTGACAATCAAGCAGAATAAATGGGTTGCCTCCCTTAAAGCGCTTGCTTTAACGTCTTCCAGCCGGACGATGAACACCTTCACTTCTCCTTGGAACCCACGGCATGCAGTGGGATATCCTCCACAACATGCTCCACAAAGTTCTCGTAGATTACATCCTTGAACGGAAATGGATAGTGATGTTTGTTGATGGGTGCGTTGTGTTGTCTAAGGTTCATGTTCATACGCCCACCATCGGGGATTTGCTTAGGTACCTGCACCAAAGAAGGGAACCACCTATCAACTTTAAATGGCATTGGATTTGGATTAGGTGGCTTACCTATGTGATGTGATGAAGTGGCAGCAATGTGAACATTCTTCCCCATGGTGCTTTCGGCCACTTTGAGCATTTTGAGGGCAGTGGCCGTATGGTCCTTGTACTCCACTCCAATTCCCTCGTCTTGCATGGTTCTTGATGCATCCTTCGTGCTTGGTGCTGAATGGTCCTGTCTTATCTTTTCAATTTTACCAATGGCACAACAAGAATGAACAATATTAGGAGTCTCAATGGATTAAGAAATTTTAAAACTAATCATGTCACCACCAAATGCCATAGTGACTAATCCTTTGGCCACGTCAATCTTGGTTTGAGCCGTTTTCATGAATGGCCTTCCAAGGATGATGGGCAATGAAGGGGCATGGTCCGATTCATCCATTTCGAGGACATAGAAATCTGCTGGGAAGACTAAATGATCAACCTGCACTAAAACGTCTTCCAAAACTCCTTTTGGATAAGCGTTAGATCTATCGGCCAATTGTATGATTACACCATCATGTTTAAGTGCTCCTAGATTCATAGATGCATACACAGAATATGGCATAACATTAATAGATGCTCCTAAATCTAGCATGGCAGATTTGAAACGGGTATTACCAATGACACATGGAATTGTAAAACTTCCCGGGTCTTTGCATTTGGGGGGTAGTTTATGTTGCAAGATGGCGGAGACATTCTCACTTACATGTACCACCTCTTTCTCCCGGACACGTTTCTTTGTTGTACAAAGCTTCTTTAAACACTTGGCATACTTCGGGATTTGCTTTATGGCATCAAGGAGGGGAATGTTGACATGCACCTTTCTAAATGTCTCTAGAACATCTTTTTCCTCCTCTTCGTTCTTTGATTGCAAAAATCTGCTAGGAAAGGGGACATTGGGCATATTAGTGTTCGAAATCACAACATTTGGAACATTTTTACCTGAGGTGGACGGATGGGATGTCTTAGATGGCTGCGGCATGGGTGATGGTACCCTTGCCGTGGGGTAGGTGTTCTCATCTTCTTCTAGTTGTATCTTCTCATCTTCCTTGTTTCTCACCTCTTTTCCACTTCGTAATGTGATAGCCTTTGCAGATTCGAAGCCACCCTTTGGATTGACCACCGTAGTGCTTGGTAACTTACCATTTTCACGGAATTGCCCAAAAAATTCGGCCATTTGGCCCATTTGCTTCTTCAGCTCATTAACCTCATTTGCTTGGTTCTGCATTCCCTGCGCCATGGTGGTTAGTAACTGATATGTTTTATCATCATTCATAGACGTACCTGGGTTAGTTTGGGAAGATTGTGCCTGAGGAGGTGGTTGTGCTTCCATTGGCCTTGGAAAGAAACCCGGGGGTTGTCGGAATCCACTTTGTTGGCCATATTGTGGTGCATCTCTCCATCTGAAATTGGGGTGGTCACACCATCCCGGGTTGTATGTATTGGAGAAAGGATCATTCCTTGGTTGGTTTTGATTCCCATAACCCATAGCATTGGCCGATTCCCATTCTCCATTCTCAATTAATTTAGGGCATTGATCAGATTGGTGTCCTTGAATGGAGCATACACCACAGATTGTAGTTCCTTGCGTTTTGGGGCCTTCAACCAACTGCGATAACATAGACGTAAGGTTAGCCATTTGGGATTGTAACTCAGAAATAGAACTTACCTCATTGACATGATGTGGCCGTGGGGTGTCTCTTTGCCCAACACCTTCATATTGTTGTGCATTGAGTGCTCGATTCGCAATGAGAGTTTTGGCATCCCTAGGTGTCTTATCCACTAGAGCTCCTCCCGCGGAAGCATCCAACATTTGCCGTTCAAGTGGTAAAAGACCTTCGTAAAAGTATTGAAGAAGTAACTCCTCCTTCATCTGATGCTGTGGACAAGAAGCAACAAGTGATTTAAATCGTTCATAATAAGATGGAAAAGATTCACCTTGGCTTTGCTGAATTCCGCTTATTTTTTTACGAAGAAGAATGATGCGAGAAGTTGGGAAAAACTTCTCCAGAAATGCCCTCTTCATACTCTCCCAAGATGTAACTGTACCGGGAGCCAACTCGTATAACCAATCCTTGGCTTTGTCCATTAAAGAGAATGGAAAAGCCTTCATCTTTAAAATACTTCCGTCAACGGTAACTGGAGTCATACTTGAGCATACCACTTCAAATTCCTTCAAATGTTTGTTCGGATCCTCCATGGACAGCCCATGGAACTTTGGAATGTGGTGGAGCAAACTTGACTTTAACTCGAACTCTTCAGTTTTACCTTGAGCAGCCATGGGATATTGGATACACAATGGTGCGGCATTATCCAAACCCGAGGCGGCAAGCTCCTTGAGCGTACGGTTGTCCATGGCTATACCTTGCTCTTCTCCACCCACTTGTGCCGTGGCCTTCTCTTCAACCTCAACTTCTTGCTCTTCTAATTCAGGCTCGGGACTAGGAGGATTAGACTCTTGCAATTTCTTTTTCCTTCTCAAAGTCCTCTCAAAATCACCGTCAAAGTCGGAGATATACTCACGAACAGGTTGTGAGCTACGGGTCATAAACTAGTACCTAAAAACAAAGAAAACAAAACAAATCAGCAACTTAAACAGAAACTTAAACAAAATACAATAATTCGAAAGAAAACAATCCAAGAGATTAGCAAAGTTGCTAATCCCCGGCAACGGCGCCAAAATTTGATGCGAAAATTACTTGACACACAAATTAAACCCTCTTTTTGACAATTGTAGTATAGATGTAAGTAGGGTATCGTTCTAGGCCGGGGATTAGGAGGGATTGCTAATCTATTCTAAATTAATTTTAAAATATTAAATAAGACTAAAGGACACAAAATTAGGCTAAAAACTCTAATAACTCGAAACACACTTAAAATGACTCAAAATAATGAAAACAATTAAATTAAACACTAGGAACTGAAATGGACGGAAATTAAATTAAAAGACTAACAATAAAGAAAACTAACTAAATAATATAATTTAACAATGGATGGGTGTTTGGTTTTGATGAAAAGTAAATTAAACTTAATTAAATTACAGAATTTACAAAAACATGAAATTAAAATGAAAAGATAAATGACGGACTAGCTAGAGGGTTCTTCTCCACACATGTTATACTTGCATACAAAATGATTTCCAGTTGTTCATTTAATAAATTTTGAATCTCAATACTCCAAATTAACCGTGAACAGCACTTTTTTAATCTTCAAGTTTTCCTTAAGTTATTGAATTGGACGGGAAAACGCATACAACAATTCAAAACATTCTTCAAAAGTCCCCTACGTGAAAAGCACAATAGAGATACAATCAAAGATCATTAAACTTTGTGAAAACTATAAGCATTGACGAGGCATTCGTAACTATGAAAAGCATGATACTCTTGCCAAGAATTTACTTAACGTGATTGTGACTAGCAACCTTTACTACTTGTGAAAATAAGTTCATAACGATTAGGTGAAATTCACTTATATTCTAGCATCAAATTCATGCATGTAAATTAAGCGTGCACTCTCAACCAACATACACAAATCAGTTTTTATACGAACGGATAAATAAATTGAAATCACAACTTATGAAATCACAACCGAAGGTAATCAATTCATATTACAAATATATTCATGGTTTCGAATTAACCTCTAGCCAAAATGAAATTAATTACACATTATTAAAATAAAAATAAAATAGGAGTTTGGAAAGATTTAACCGAGAGCGAGAGTGTTTCTGCTTCCTGTGCGCTGACCTCCTTCGTTCTGCCTTCTTCCTGACCTCCACGTCAGCTCCTGGCTCCCACGCTGCTCTGACTTCTCCTCTCGTCTCACCCAGTCCGAGTCCTCCTCGGTTTTCTGCTGCAGCAAGGCAGCTGTCTGCTCCTCTTTCCTCTCTGCAGCTTCACGCTGCCCAAAGGGCAGCCCTCTGCCTTCCACCAATTCCCCCCCCCCGTTTCCTGGGCTCTTATTTCTATCTCTCTGACCTCCCCTCACTTCTGGAATCTCACTCTCCTGCTTCCTCTATTATTTTTCCTATTTTCTTTTTTCTGTTGCTGTCCACCACATTCTCTGCGCCTACTGCGCTCCCAGCTGTCTCTCCTGCTTCCACTGACTTTTCCCGCTCCCACTTCTCTCTATCCTCTTTCTGCTGCCGCAAGGCAGCTGTCTGCTTGCTGCTTCTCTCTCCCTTTTTCTGCTTGTTTATATTTTTTTTTTCTTCTTTTCCTTTTCCTTCTTTTCCTTTTCCTTTCTTTTTCTTTTCTTTCTTTTTCTTTTCTTCTTTGCCGTTCCTTTCTTCTTCTACAAAACATGAATCATGATGATGTTTCAAACATCATCATGACTTGTTATTATTATTATATATATATATTTTTTTTTTTAATTTTATTTAAAAGCTGATCTACACAGACAGTTTTGACGAATTTATTACATAAAATTTCACTTGTTCTATTTTTATTTTCTTTGCATAACAAATCCTATAAACACAAAAATAACGTAAATAGCTCAAAAATATAAGGAACTAACTAAGAAAAGACGAGTGAATTCGAAGTAAAAATATATATAAATATCATCCGATCAATTTCTTCTTCCAACGTTCATCCTTTCCACAATGAAAGCATGTTCCTTTGGATTTCTTTGCCTTCTTCTTATGCAACCTTTTCCTTGTGATTGCATTCTTACTCCCACTGTCCTTTTTGAAACCTTGTTCAAACTTACAGCACATGTCAATCATCTCGGTAAAAGTATGATCGAATCTATTCACTTTATAGTTTACAATAAACTTAGTGAAATCATCCGAGAGAGATGCAAGGAAAAAATCTTGGGCCATTTTCCCATTGATGGAAGTTCCTAAACTCGCAAGATCTTTAAAGATCCTTTCCATCTTTTGTCCATGTTTATGGACCGATGTCCCCTTTGCCATTTTGGCACTCAATAGACTACAAACATTTGAGAATCGTACATTACTGGTCTCAATGTCATGCATCTTATGCAAACTTTCAACCATGGCACAAGAAGTGTCCATGTGCTTATATAGCTTCATAAGCTCCTCACTAAGTGAAGTGAGGATTAAGCATTTGGCTTGTAAGTCATCCTCATAGTGTCTAACATAATTTTGACACTCCTCCTTTGAAGCTAGTTTCGTAGGAGGTACATGAGGAGGGGATTGCTTAAGCACATACAATATGTCTTTCACCTTTGAGACATTCTTAATGTGTCAATACCAAGCAAGGAAACGTTGACCCCTAAGGCCCCTTTTGTCAAGTATAATGGTGGGTATTATTTTAGGCATGTCGTTAACTACATAACATAACAGAAATCGTATTAGATTGTTTGTTTTAAAACTACTTGATTGGGTCTTAAATCAAATAGTACCACCCACTATTTTTGGCAAATTCCACATCCCTCAATGGAATTCGAGAGTTATTTTGAACTCTAAGCGGGGTATGGGAGACTCACCATTACCAAGCCCACCTCATGATGATACGATGTTGGTTAGCAAAAATAATGATGAGAAAATAACGCTTTATTCATTTACAACTTTTGTAATTACCAATCTAGTTTGGCCTCTAGAGAATGTTGCCTCACGATGAAACGATGTCGGCACCATTGCACTTAGTTAAGTTATTCCCACCATGCTTAGTTTGTGTAGGGGTTCAAGAATAGCCTCACAATGATACGATGTCGGGCATCCTCGTTGCCTACACTCATTTCATCATATGTTTATGGACTCCTCCTGGATGTAAGCACATACTTTGAACTTCCCCATGATAGGGTGAAGCCGGTGTAGGAGTCACAAACGATTGGAGCCCACCACGGTGGAAGGCCTACGAAGAGATGTTCAAAACATCTCTTGCTTATGAACTTAATATTCGTTTTATTGAGGGAGTAGTGTTGGGCTACATCAAATTTATTTTAATCTCATTAAAAGAACTTGGGCCTATCACAACCATTGGTCCAAGTTATTATGAATTAGTAGTTTATAATACTCCCACTATTTCGATGAAATAAGCGAGACTATATGGAACTACTAACGAATGCTTTGCATCCTCATATGGACTATATAGTCATATTAGGTTTTAGGATGATTATGAACCATTTCATTTGATCCAACACGAGCCTTGTGTTGGACCTTGGGTTTAAGGTAGATAGTTGTTGATTTTATTTACGCGTTTAATTTAATTAAACCGTTATTTCCTATTGGGCGTTGGATCCAACTATTCCAATTTGCATACATTTAAACAAAAAGGAATACAAGAAATAAAAAGAAGGGCTTATGCCCTTTTACAACACATTTGATGGACTTATGTCCATTTACAACAAATTACAACTAATCAAATTACATTCAAATCTAATCTACTTAACCCAAACAGTCATAATGTAAAGCGGCCAATCACATAGCTCAATTATCGAGGCCTTTGGTTCATAATCACCTTTTTCTTAATCAATCACATTAACTAAGAAAGCACCTTAAACAATTGGTTTTCGGATTCATAGAATTGATTTAAATGGAACTAAACAAAATGAAAATCCAATTCTCATTTAAAGAGACAAAACCATTTTGTTCTCATTTTATTTGGGCCAAAAACAATGACCACAACTTTTGGGCCATTTTGCAAAAACAAAAAAAAAAAAACTTTTGGGGTCACTTTGTAAAAACACAAAAGTCCACAATTTCATGTAATTACAACTAGAACCCAAAATTTTCAACAATTGCTAAAACTTCATTAAAGGTACACAACAATTTGTCCTTTAGTGATTTTGGACCTTTACGTAAAAATACGTAAACTTTTGGGCCAAAATGCAAATACACAAAAGTATCAAAACTTTATGTAATTGCACAAAAGGCCCAAAAATACCCTATTCTATAGGGTGGCCGGCTTTTAGTGAAGAAGTGAAAAATTTTCTAAAAAGTTTTTGCAAGTTGATTTGTTAGGTGAGATAAAGGTGATTTGGATGGGTTGTAAGATAAAGTTTTGTCAAACGTTGAAAAAAATTTGTCTAACATTAAAGGCATTAAACATCCTTCACCTATAACCATCACCCATAAAAAATAAACCAAAACTTTATAAAAAACATTAAACTTTTGAATCTAAAAAACAAAACTTTTTGTTCTTGGCAAGAACTTCAAGAACATTGAAGAACAATCATGAAAACTCATAATAGCTCCATGAATGTTTTTCACTCAATAAAACTCAAATTTTCACTACTCAAAAGAGGGCTAACATCCTAGGGTACTTAGGGGTTCCAAAAGTCGCTTTAAAACCTTTTTAACAAGACAAACAAGAACCCAAAAAACCACCCTTTGGATTTGGCCGAATTTCCCCACATACATGGCACCAAATTTTAGTTCCAATATTCATGCTTCAATGAACTACATCTACAACATTTGAGATGCAAAAATTTTCAAGCAAAATTTATTCAAAAGCAAGAACAAAGCTAGTAACATTTACAACACTTAAATCATAAACCATGAAAAATCACAAAACCCAAAAGGATTCACCATAAACTAGGCCTAGGCTCTGATACCACTTGAAGGAAAAAATTTGTCCTAGCTAAGAACATGTGAGAATATTTGAATACATATGCAAACTATTAACACATTAAAGTAGGCATGCATTAAAAAACGATTCATAAAACCCATGACTTTCAAAGCCTAGTGAATGGTGAACCAATAAACTCTTTAACAACATTAAAGAGAATAAAGGATTTAGAGATTCATTACCCTTGAAGCTCATCCTTGATTACACAAGGGATTCACCCAAGTGGAGGGCCTTCAAGTCACCTCCTTGCTCCTTGGATCTTCCTTGTCATTTTCTTCCTTTTAGTGCTCCTTTGCTTCTTTGAGGATTTGAGGATATGTTCTCCAAAACACCAAAAGCTTGATGTCTCTAAGTCTCTTCACCAAGGATATATTGTGAAGAAGAAATGGATGACTTAGAGAAGAATAGATTGCTAGCTAAAACTTCTTTAAGTGGCTGGCCTCTATAGAGAAAAAGAGAGAAAAATGTTTCACCTCTTATCATCAAGAAAACCCTAAATGAAAATAAAGCTATAAAGTTGAATTTATACTTCATCACATGTGAGTGGCAAACTTGTAATTAATCCAAGTTTGCATGCACTCACCCTATAGCCGGCCATGTTTATGTTATTGGGCTAATTGCCCATTTTGTTTTAGTTGTCATACAACTTAAACATAATGGGCCTTGTGGACCAAAACGCTTTTGGGCCCCGAAGCCCAAAACCAACTTAAAAGCCCAATACGAACATTTCGTATAATTAATTAACTAATTAATTAACTTTGACCATTCTTCAATTAAACCATTTAATTGCATATCCATTTCATTTAATTTCTTCACTTTCATCCTTACTCGGTGTACGATCCATTAGGTTCCATTTAGCGAGGTAGTGGGCGATTGTTACTCTTAACGATCGATTGTGAATTGAAACCACATTTCAATTCTCCCTTAAAATTAGTGTTTGCTAATCATTAGGGCTTCCACAAACCATTAGTGACACCTAGCAGCATGTCATGGTTACCCAAGCTAAGTAGAATTGGTTGGAGAACCTATCTAGTTACAACTACAATGCAATAGGGTCCTTCTCTAATACAATACTCTTTATCACATTGTTTAAGTGATAGTTTGTTTCATGTCTACTATCCAATGTGATACTTCTCCATATGATTCTATTGAATAAGATTTGGAACAAACTTCCTAAGTCATATTCATATGCTTTGGCCAAAGACTCTCGAATCATATCTTAGAGTATTCTCCTTCCACCATGGAAGGTTAGAGATCCCTTGTTGTGCATTCATATGCCTACATGACTAGATAGCTTGACCCCAACAATGCCGTGGACACTCCAATGGAATGCCTTTGACATGATCAAAGGTCAAGGACCTAACCATTAGACATCTATGATGCCTCAGGTCAAAGGACTACTTTGCATATTGCAACTATCGAGTTCTTACATGACATGTATGTTCGAACGCTCTTTTGATCGTAGTTCAGTGTACTCGATTACTCTTTCGAGCACTTATGTGTTTGTCTTAGTGTCCAACACCAAATGACTTGAGACTAGTCATACTCACGCTTGAGTCGACATAACACATACTAACCTTAGTGGATTGTCAATGCCCAATTGGCAATCCTATGGCTAGGAACGTTTTAGGAATGAACATAAGAGAAAGGTCTTGTTAATCTAACTTACTTAAATCACTTGTCTCTTAGATCAAATACATTCCTTGGATTCCCTTATTGCTTAAACACATGATACAATAAATAGTGATTAACAATAAGCTTTGCCCTTCATTAAACATATAAAAGTTTAATACAATAAGTATTCCAAAAGCTATTACATCAAATGATTGGCTTTGTGGGCATACTTCCAACATTGAGTTTAGCGCCCTTTCTCATAGCTCAATTATCGTTTAAGGCATAAGTCCATAGTCAACCATTTTCTAACTACTTAATCACATTAAATAATTAATTGGAATGCAACATAAATAATTAGATTTAGTGCATATGGGCATAATTGTATGATGAGTTTAAACAACTAACAAAATTAAAATCAAAATATTTTAACTTTTTAGAGAGATGGGGGTCTAAATGCAAATATAAAAAGTTATGGGTCAAACCATAAATACTAGAAAGTATAATCAACCTTGTTAAATTACAAAATAGCCCCACAAGTGGCCAATCCACTAGGGTGGCTGGCCAAGTTAAGGGGGGATGGGAGGTTTCAAACATTTTGCTTTAATTCAAATTAAAGTAGAAAACCCCATGCTTTTCTTGCCACTTGACATGCTTTATGTACTTTAGTGTAAAGGTGATGGAAATTCTCCTAGTCAAGTCTAGGATTGATTAAATTTTGGGAAAGCTATGGATGGTAAGTTTATCATCCAAAAACATAAAACAATTTATGAACACAAAACAAAACCATTTACACCAAAAACAAAACCATGAACACCAAGAACAAAACCATGAAAACAATTTCAAGATTTGTACTTTCTTGGTGATTTTTCAAACCCAAAAACAAAAGTGACAAGGTCCAGATTTTCTAGCTTAAAAAAATGTGTGAGTGACTTACAATAAAACACAAACACAAGCCAAATAATCCCCCAAAAACCGTGCAAACCCTATGGAACAAAAAACCCCAAATTTTGTTCAAAACTCAATCTTCATTCTTGTATCCAAAACACTTTTTGCATACATATCTTTTTCAACTCTTGATACACATTTTTCAACATTTAAAAAACAAAAGATAAACATATTTTGAATGAACAAATAATATGTCAAACATAAAATTAAAAACCCATATGCATAAAATCCAAAAGGACACATCAAATATAAACCTTTGGCTCTTGATACCACTTGAAGGGAAATAATGAGATTTATGTGGGATTTCTAGTGACTAGCATGCATATACAATTCAAGATTTATATACATTAGCAACGGAAGCATGTTATCACATAATATCAAAGCTATAGTCACGCAAATCCCCTTCAAGAAGCATAGGTTTATGTGAGATGCATCAAAACATTTTATTGAAGAACAAAGTGAAGGTGTAGTTTTATACCTCTTGATCTTGACTTGAGACCAAGGATTGATCACCTCCAAGCTCTTTGTTCCTGGAACTCCTTGAGCCTAGCCTCCCTCCTTGCTTCCTCCACCTTGCTAGAATGAGTGCTCCTTGGTTCTCCTTTAGTCTCCAAGGTTGAAGACCTCTAAAGATCCACACCCACTAGTGTAGTGAAATGGATGGAGGAATGACCAAAAGGAGATAAGATGATTAGCTAAAATCTCCTCTTGGTGGCCGGACTTGTGAGTTGAGAGAGAGATTGTGTTTTTCTCTATTACTGTGAAAATAAACTCAGAAAACCCTAATGAAACTTTTCACTAAAAGTTCCTTTTATATCTCAAAGAAAGTTAGCCAACAACTTGACTCCCTCTCTCTCCCTTTCCCTTTATTTGGCCGGCCCCTTTGTGTTTTTTGGGATTTTGGGCTTTTATCATTTCAAGTCATCCTATGCTTGAATAAAAGGACCCAATGGGTTTGGGCCCAATGGGTTTGGGCCCAATGGGTTTGGGCCCAATGGGCCCAAATGAACCCGAACTTTTCTTTAAGCCCAAAACGATCTTTTATCGCTTTTATGATTTCTTTAGACTTTCTAATTAATCACAACACTTAATTAATCCAATTAATTATTTCCATCATCCATTAGTTGTCTCACTACAAGAGTGTATCGGTATACAATCATTTTAGGTTCTAATTAGCAAGGCAGTGAGGTGATTGGCACCAATCCAATTGATTATATTTAATCTAATCACTTAGTGAATTAAAACTTACTTTTAATTCTCCTTCTTCTTTGACGACTACTTATTTAATCATCTAGAAGAACTCACAAGCCATGAGTGACATCTAACCATATATCATGGCTACCCAAGCTAATGTAGAATTTGTTCAGAGAACCTATTCAATTGGAATTACAATGTAATTCGATCATTCTCTAAAACAATACTCTCAATCACATTATTAAGGTATGGATATATTATGTCAAACCCCTAATGTGATTATTCCATGTTATATGATTCAATTGAGTTGTATAGGAACGATTTCCTTTATTAAGCTCGATACTTCAGCCGAAGATTCCCGAATCATATCTTAGAGTATTCATCCTCTCATAACGAGGATTAGAGATCCCTTGTTGATCATTCACATGCCTATGAGAATAAATCACTAACCCCAACAATGCATAGAACACACCCAAGATGAGGTGTGGTCACGTCTCATTATTAAAATGATCAGCAACATATCCCAAAGACAACTATGATGTTTCAGGTCAAAGGATTACTTACATTATTCCAACCATTGGAGTTACTTGCTTGACATGTGAGTAGACCTCCATGCAAGTACTCTCGTTCGATTGTATTCAGTGAACTCATTCCCTTAATGAGCACCTACATACCTATCTTAGTGTCACTACATGAATGGGATGAGACTTTCCATCCTTCCAATTGAAGGGGACATAGTGTGTACTAGTCTATGCATTGTCAGTATCCCTTTGACAATCCTATGACCAGGAACCTTTTTGGACATGATGGTTATGTGAAGAAGGTCTCTGTAGTCTAACATCATTAGATTACTTTTTCCATCGATCCATTGTCCATGGATTCACTTTTAGGACATATATCGTTTATTGAGATAGTCCTAATTAGTATCTTTGCCTTTTGATGTATAAGAGTCATCTATACACACATTCATTGTCCTGAAAGGTTTCTTCCAAAGATTGACTTTCAGGGCATATCTCCAACAGCTTCTTAGTCCCATCGATTTCTTGGAGGAGGATGGTAGAAAGGATTCTCCAAGTTCCCAAAGTTGAGAACCTCTAATTTTCCACACCAAGGAGGGATATGAAGAAGAGATGAGGGACCTTGGAGGATGAGAGATTGCTAGCTAATCTCCTCCAAGGGGGCCGGCCTCTTAGAGAGAAAGGGAGAGACATGTTCTCTCCAATTTTCTCCAAAAGAAACCCTAATGAAGAAAAGGCTATAAAGTCATATTTATACCTACCTTCATTGGAGTGGCAAACTTGTAATAAGTCCAAAACCCACTCATTTATCAATATGGCCGGCCATAGGGTGTTATTGGGCTGTTTGGGCCTTTGTGAATATTTAGTCATTAAGTTGTCATACAACTTAAGTCAATGGGCTTAACGTTCGAAGCCCATTGGGCCTTGAGGCCCAAAACTAACCCGAGGTCCTTTTAGCGAGGCAGTGGGCGATTAGAACTCTTTGAAATCGATTGTGAATTGAAACTTACTTTCAATTCTCCCTTTAGTGATTATACACGTTTAGGGCTTCCACAAACCATGAGTGACACCTAGCAGTATGTCATGGTTACCCAAGCTAATCAGAAGAGGTGGGGAACCTATTCAGTTTAGGATTACAATGCAATACGGTCTTTCTCTAATACAATACTCTTAATCACATTGTTTGGTTTGATAGTTTATTCATGTCTACTATCCAATGTGATTCTTTTACTTATATGATTACCTTGAATGTGATTTGGAACCACTTCCTAAATCTTATTCATACTCTGGCCAGAGATTCTTAATCATATCATAGAGTATTCTCCCTCAAACAGTTTGAAGGTTAGAGATCCCTTGTTGCGCATTCACTTGCCTCCATGGCTAAGTGGCTTAACCCCAACTATGCCGTGGACACCCTCTGACGGAGTGACTTTGACATAGTCAAAGATCAAGGACCTAACCACAAGACAACTATGATGCCTCAGGTCAAAGGACTACTTTGCATTATCCCAACCATGAGTTCTCATGTGACATGAGTATGAGAACTCCTCGTTGATCGTGTTTAGTGGACTCATTCTCTATTAAGCACCTACATGCTTGTCTTGGTGTCAATCACACCAATGACTCGAGACTAGTCACTTTCCCTAAGAGAAGACATAGCACGTACTGGTCTTAATGGACTGTCAATGCCCAATTGGCAATCCAATGATCAGGAACGTTTAGGATATGTATACGCAAGAGAATGGTCTCATGAATTTAACTTGTTTAAATTACATTCTTCTAATTACATATTCCTTGGACTTATCGTTTAAGCATATAACATTTATATGAGACGGCTTAAAACAATAATCTTTGCCCTTGATATTAAACTAGATTAGTTTAACATGTGAAATGTCCGTAAAGTATCATCATATGATTGGTTTTAGGGCACATTTCCAACAATTATCACCAACCAGGTGATCAAAAGTATGTCCAGTACTTCAAAATGATACATGAGCATTACTCAAGTCAATCATACATAAAAATTCATAAACATCACTTATGTCAATCATACATAAACATTCATGACCATCATTCATGTCAACATTCATGACCATCATTCATGTCAACATTCATGAGCATCACTCATGTTAACATTCATGAGCATCACTCATGTCAACATCCATGAGCATCACTCATGTCAATCAACATAAACGTTCATGAGCATCACTCATGTCAATCTAGCTTCAAAAGCTTCATTTACAGAGTTCTAGCTTCGAAAGCTTCATTTACAGAACTCTAGCTTCGAAAGCTTCATTTACAAAACTCTAGCTTCAAAAGCTTCATTTACAGAGCTCTAGCTTCAAAAGCTTCATTTACAGAGCTCTAGCTTCAAAGCTTCACTTGCAAAGCTTCACCTACAAAGCTTCAGTGCAGGGTATACAAATACCGCCTCCGAACAATTGCCATTTCGGTCCATACATGGATTCGATTTGAAGTCTCCAACCAATAGACTCTATTGACCGAAGACTTGGGGGACTACATTATGTACCATATATTGGGCCTCAACTGGGCCTCATGGAAAATACTTGGGGGACTTAGCCCATTATTTATGTACTGAGGAGCGAGCCCTTATTCTATAAAAGGGACTCCCTCACTTTCATTAGAAAACACCTATTATTCATGTACTGAGGAGCGAGCCCTTATTTTATAAAAGGGACTCCTCACTTTCATTAGAGAGCATCCCCGTCAGTTGAGCAACCACCTCGCCGCAAGCATCACTCCTAACCCATCACTTATGTATTGAGGATTGAGCCCTTATTCTATAAAAGGGACTTCCTCACTATCATTAGATAGCATCGCCACCTACTGAGCAACCGCCTCGCTGCGAGCATCAACTCTAGCCCATCATTTATGTATTGAGGAGCGAGCCCTTATTCTATAAAAGGGACTCCCTCACCTTCAAACGCCACAAGCCGAGCCAACCAAGGCAACATAAGCCACAAGCCGAGCAGTCTCGCAACATGTGCTACTTCTAGTTGAGCATCATTTCACATTGAGCACCACCTCATATCAAGTATTCAGTTCTAGACGACATCTGGTTACTTCGGCCCACACATGGACTGAATTGCAAGTCTCAAGCCAAAAAACTCTCTTGACTGAAGACTTAGGGGACTACTATTTGTACCATACTTAGGGCCTCCGTATTTAGACCTCGTATAAATACTCGGGGGACTCAAATGTAATTATGTAATAAATGGAAGGCAAATATGTAATAAGTGAGGAGCCTTTATTCTATAAAATGACCCCTTACTCTCCTCATGAGGGGAGGCCAATTCTGAAGCCCTCTCACCCTCACAAAGCTCATCTCTCTCAAGCTCTCATGCTCACAAACAGAGAGCCCTCTCAAGCTTTCTCTTTCTCTGGGGGACTCCCCCTCACCCTTGTAATCCATACATACAGTCAGAGAAATATAATATCAGTGTGGACATAGCCCAAACATTGGGGTGAACCACGATACATCTTGTTTTATTTACTTTCTTGCAGATTCATGGTCGGATTTATGTTGTTCCAAGACCCCTCCAGTTTTGTGCATTAACAAAAAGTATCATTAAGATCATGTTTGTTCAATTCCTAAAAAGCAGATTTTGTTGATAGAGGTACATGATTCTACTGATGAAATCAATCATGATCAGTATGTTTATACTAAGGAGGCTGAAGTAACTACTTGTGCAGTTTTTGGAATCCTTGCACCTAAATCTATTAACACTATGAAGGTCCATGGTTTGGTTAGAAATTGCCCTGCTTTATTTTTAGTACATTATGGGAGTTCACATAATTTTGTGGATATTTCCTTGGTGAAGCAGTTACGAGGTCAATTAGACACCTCTCATACTTTCAATGTTAAAATGACGGATAGGGGATCAGTTGTCAGTAAAGGGTGTTAAGCTCGGGTCCCCATCAAGATTCAGAATTATGAGGCTATTTTAGATTTCTATGTCATTCCACTTGAAGGATGTGATATTGTATTAGGAGTTCAGTGGTTGAGGACTCTTGGTCTTGTTTTGTGGGATTTTGACAAACTATACATGCAATCTGTGGTGGGGAACGTGTCTTATTGTATCTCTAGTCCTCAAGATTCAACTTCTTCCGAGACTGCTGTTGTTTCTACTTTACAAATGGATAACTTGTTTGGCTCTGTAAGTGTTGGGACAGTACTTTTCATTATGCAATCAAAGGTTATTAATTCTAGGAATATAACAACTACTGCAGTTCAATTCAATTCTAGTTCCTTAACTACTGAGCAACGGCGTAATTTAGAGGAATTATTGAATGAGTTTGCTGCCATTTTTCAAGCACCTTCTGGGTTTCCTCCTTCAAGATCTTACCATCACAAGATCCTTCTTTTGGACGGCAGTAAGCTTCCTAGTGCTAGACCTTACAAGTATGGTCATTTTCAGAAGACTGAAATTGAGAAATGTGTTAACGAACTCTGGGTTGCCAGATTTATCAGACCGAGTACTAGTCCATATTCTTCCCTAGTGTTGTTGGTTAAGAAGACTGACAAAACCTTGTTGCAAGCTTGGAGGATTTGCATGGATTATAGGGCTATAAACCTCATCACCATCAAAGATAAGTTCCCTATTCCTATCATGGATGAATTATTAGATGAATTGTTTGGTGCCACGTATTTTCTAAACTCGATTTAAGGTCCGGTTATCATCAAATTATAATGCACCCTAATGATATTGAGAAAACTGCATTCTGAACTCATGATGACCATTATGAATTCTTGGTTATGCCCTTTGGTCTCACTAATGCTCCTGCCACGTTTTAGAGTCTCTTGAATGATATTTTTCAGCAACATTTGCGAAAATTCATTGTGTTCTTTGAAGATATATTGGTGTATAGTTCAACTTGGGAATTACATTTGCAACATCTTAGACTTCTCTTTGGCATTCTTCAGCAACATCAATTATTTGTCAAGCAGTCCAACTGTGCTTTTGGTTAGCAGCAGGTGGAGTATTTGGGTCATGTTGTGTCTCGCGATGGGGTAGCTGCAGATCCTTCAAAGCTGCAAGTTATTACAGCTTGGCCTATACCTAAGACAATCAAGGAATCGAGAGGATTTTTGGGGCTCACTGGATATTATCTGAAGTTCATTCTTAATTTTGGCAAGATATCTAGTCCTCTAACTATTTTAACCATCAACTGCATTCTGCATTATTTTTAGATATTACTTACCTTTATCTAGGTTGGATGGATGATTTGCGACGTGATTTGGAGAAAGATGATTAGATTCTTGCCAAGAAGCAATCTAGTTTAACTCATTGTGATCAGGCTCCTATCGGCAATTTACGATTTCAGTGGGATAAGGGGTTCTTGAAATATAAATATAGAATTGTGTTTAATCGGTGCTTAGAAACTTACCTACGATGCTTTTGTAGTTTGCAACTAAAAAAATGGGTAAAGTGCCTTTCTTGGGCTAAGTGGAGTTTTAACACAGCTTTCCACTCTTCTCCTAAAATGACTCCCTATGAGATATTCGACGGTCAACCTCTACCTTTTCTACCAATCTAGGAAGCAGGGACAACTAAATTAGATATGGTGGATAGGAGTTTACAAGATCGCAATCGTAGTCTCTCTCTCTCTCTTCTCAAGGCTAATTTCGAAGCAGCTCAGGTTTGTATGAAACAACAAACTAATGAAAACAGAGTGGAACGATCTTTTAATGTAGGGGATAAGGTTTTTCTTCGGTTGGTTCCATACCAGCATCAGTCCTTGGCTTCTCATCCTTTTCATGAACTACAACCGCATTTCTATGGACCATTTAAGATTTTGGGTAAAGTTGGTTAGGTAGTTTACAAACTGAAGTTTCCTCCTCATTTGGAACTCCACCCTGTTTTCCATGTTTCCTGTTTGAAGCGTTGTTTGGGGTCCAATAATAGTGCTTCAACTCCCTTGCCTCTTGTCACAAATGATGTTCTTGTCCAAACGTTACCAGTCGGAATTTTAGCTAATCAAATTGTTTCATATGATGTTTCTGCAGCTCCTGCGACTGAAGTTTTGATTCAGTGGAAGCATCACCCTCTTGAGGATGCTACTTGGGAAAATTATGAAGAGTTCAAGCGTCATTTTCCAGAATTTAATACAATTGTCATTATGTAAGTGGTAAGTTTCTGGGTTGTATAAGTGTCATTCTATGGTCAGTTTCCTAACAATACCCCCCATAAAATGAACATTATACAACCCAGTTTCCTAACAATGCCCCACTGGTCACCCACTAATTAGCAAGTTGTTAGCTGTGATATTTGGTTTGTTAATTAGTGACGTCTAACTTTAAGGAGATATTTTAGCTATATAGCTGGAAATGTATTGGATTGTAAATGTTAGTTGTGAATAAGAAAGTTTTGTAGTTAATATCTCTCGCATGAGTCAGGGTTGAATGCATGGGTTTTAACATACCCAATAAAAATCATGTGCACTTTGGGTTGACAAGAGACCCGATACCTACCAAGAGTAAACTCAACTAGACAAAATATTTCACGACTTATATACCGTCTCTTAAAATAATATTCATGACGGCCACGTGCGTCGGTATATCTCACACCATTATTTAAATATGATATCCAACGAGTTTCCATCGTTTGAGCACTCTTCCGCCACATAAATTCATTTTATTCGACTAACTTATTTGTTGGTTGAGTATTAGTCCTCGCATAAATTTAGATTTTACCCAACAAACTTATTGGTCGAGCAATTTATTACTTAACTGACAGTTCTAAGTCTGCTTCATGTAAATATACACTGACGATCTTGACCCTATATGAATGGGCTTATATGCCGACAAAGCTTTTCCGTCCGGTAAACTATTTTTTCTTGTAGCGCCAAAGACGGATCAAGAAAGTGGGAGCTATGAATTTTGTATATCTAGGACTTTAAGAGGGAGAAGGAGAGAGCAGCTAGGGTTTTTCGATAACCAAATAGAGTTGTTAGATTAATAATTCATTTATTACTTCTTATGATTATATCCCCTCAATTTTTTAAGACTTATTAGTCGAAATGCCCCTTGACACTGCCATTGAGTCTTAGTTTACTTCCTAAAACTAGTTTTGTCTCACTTTGTGACAAACCCCCGACCCAAAATTTTCACTTGGACACCCGAATCGCAATGTACTGGTTGACACCTGGAAGGTGAGAAAGCCATAAAGTGTAGTGATGTGAAAAATGTGAATAAATTTAAACCTAAAAGTGACTAATATAGAGTGCGCATGTGAGCATGATTGAACCCATATCACACAAGTGATGTCAGAGCATAGATAAAATTGCACTAAAATAAGAGTAAAGACATTTACACCGAAAGGAGAAGTCTCCTACATAACAGCTTTTGCCAATAATCCTCGTCGTCACGAAACCTCTACCAATAAAATCCTGGAGGGACGAAAAACAAGGGTGAGTGGCCTGAAAATAAAGTTTTGTAAAACCTTTTCGAAAAGTTTAACCCCTCGCTGTAAAACAAATATATGGTTTCCCAAAAATATTATAATAATAGTATGTAATAGGTACCCTATAACAAAAGTGAGTCAAAGATGTAGGGTACAACAACAAGGTATCTTAACATTAAATCTCAAACCGTTATTACAAGAAATCAATGCTCATTAATTTATGTAGGCACACAAGTCCATTGCAAAGGTATTTAGACAATGGAACATGCTAGGTGTAGGTTTTACATTTTAGTACTACATCACGTGAGTTGCGCTAGTCGCATCACATACAAGTCCAACACATCATTCAAAAGGACAGGTTGGCACCTAACTCTGGATCCAAGGTGAATGTAAACGGTGCATGTGAACTACACATGAAGCTAGTCCTTGGTCCATGACAATACAAATAACAAAGAGGCACCGTGCAAACATGTAATAATGAGCAAATAAAACGCAAGGATGTCATGCCACAAGTTTATGCTCACAAATAATATTTAAAACATAAAGTGTATGAAAAGTCTATTTGTAAAACTAAATATAGCATGTCATATCATAATATATAAAAGCAGTTATTGAAAAAATTACATATACATATATATACTTAAAAACAAAATTATTTGTTTCTGATGGAAATTCAAAGGCACGCTAGTGGAAATAAAAAAATTATTTGTTTGGGTTTTAAAACCCCTTATTTGTCCCGGATTTGGATCATCGCTGGATACTCTTTCTAGAAATCCTAGGGATACACACACTTGGACTGTTGATAAAAAATTGTGCGGCCACAATTTTTTCTTTTTTATATTTTTCACACAAAACGAGACTGTTTTACTTTTAAAAATATAAAAAGCTTTTAATTGGGGTCACACGATTTTTTATCAACGATACACGTGCGTTGATCCCTAGGATACCTAGGGAGGGGATCCGACGAGGATCCAAATCCATTTGTCCCATCATCAATTCTCACCACTCACCTTTCTCTCCCACTTACATCTGGCCCCTTCTCTGTCTCCCATATTTTCTTTTTCTAAAACCTTTTCTTTCTCTCTCTAAACCTACACAATCAAACCTCGTTTGACAGCTCGTATAAGAAACCGGATGGTACTAATAATCCGAAGCCAGTTGTTTGGTGCGTTTATGTACTAAAAAAATAGTTAATCCGGACCCACTAGTTTTATACAGCACACGCCCGCTTATCTATACTCTCCACAGCCTCGGTATTAATAGTCTGGTTCTTCGTTTTTTTCCAACAATCTCTCGCTCGTTGCGCATTGTCCGTGAAGTCCTCTCCATGGACTGGATCTAATCGAAGGACTAACAAGTGCATCAATGGAAAAAATGAAGAGTGGATTGGCCATCCTAGAGATTCCATTGCCACCCTTCTCCTTCGTCTCCTCCTCCACCTCTTTGAATTTGGAACTGAAAGTTATGGCAATGATTTGAGATTTCCACCAGCCTTCTCTCTTCTTCATCTTTTGTCTCAATTTGATTTATTGGATTGGTAAAGTTTTTCTTCATTCTGTTCGCGATGTGGTGTGCGATGGTGACCTAGCCCCTTTCAGACTCTTAAACATAATTCATTCTTATCAATGCATTAATTATTAGGAATTGAGATTTCTACCATTGTTATCAATAGTATGGTGGCGGTGGTGATTGTTGGGTGGCGACCTGGGTTTGTTTCTTCTTTTCTCTAGTTTTTTTTTATCGGTGTAATGGAGTTTTGATTGTTTATTTATTATCTTTTTTTTTTCTTCATTTTATCTTTTATCATTTTTTGAAATTTGATTTTTTATTTTATCATAAAATTTTCATTTTAACATCAATTATTCTGTTAAAATTATTATTATTATTATTTTAAATATTATAGTTTGGGATAATATCTGACGTACAGATTAATCCGATATAATACCAAACGCCCGACTAATTTAGTCAGTACTGTTCAACGACTATTTATTCTATCTGACTGAAATAGTTAGTACAGTCCGAGCTACCAAAGAACACCTTAATGCCAATTCTTATCACTCATACATCACCATCATTTTTGTTTTTTCAAAACCGGTTCTCTTTCTCTCTCTCACTCTCTCTCTCTTTCCACTTCCCCTCACTTTTTTTTAGAACACCTTCTCTCTCTCTCTCTCTCCATTTTCCCTCACTTTTTTTTTTAAAACACTTTCTTCCTTCCCTCTCTTTAAGCTCTTGACACTCTCACTCTTTCTAGAGCTCTCTCGTCCCCTTTCCTCTTCCAAATTTAAACAAATCAAACTCCAAAACTATGAAACCTTAATCTCTGGGACTAGAGGAACCTAGCTATACCATTGCATGCGTCATTGGACCATCACAATGTAAACCACCATTGAAGCTTCGAGCTTCGAGCTCTGAAACTCAAACCCAGGTGAGGATCTCTATGCAAATCTTGTTTCATTATGTTTTAATGTTTCTTGGGACAAGATTTGTGGTGTTTTCCAGTTCGAAACTAGAGGTTAACCCCCTACAATTTCTTTGAAACTTTGCCTAGTTTCTGGTCACCTTCTCTGAGCAAACTCCGACGAGTTTGAGGTCTTTGGAGCTCATGTTCTACTTGAAACAATCCCAGGTACTTAAATACCTCTTTGCATGTGAAAATTAGTTGGAAATTACTAAGGTTTGACATGCATGCATACTGTTATTCCCATTTCCAAAATCCGGTGAAGAAACCCAGCCCTTGCAGGTCATTTTCCGACCATCTTCGGCACTTTTTGAACTCCAAACATAATCTTGTTCTACACCTTTCTAACTTCGTTTCGACATATTATGGGCAAAATTTGGTTGTGAAATGGGTATGAATGGAGGGTTTGAATCCTCCCCAGATTTTTCGACGAAAATCTTCTGAAGAAGAAGAAGAAAAAAAGGCCCAAAATCCAAACCTAGAAGCGGCCAAACCCATGGCCCATTGATGCGAAAATTATCTTAACACACAAATTTAACCCTCTTTTGATAATTGTAATACAAGTATAAGTAGGGATCGTTCTGGACCGGGGATTAGGAGGGCTTGCTAATAACCTCTGAACTGACTCAAAAACATAAAACTAAACTTAAAAACACTTAACAAGACTCACAAGACTCAAAGCAAATTTAAAATACTCTAAACAGCTTAAAACAACCAAATAAACTTAAACTAGACACTAGGAATGACTTTGGACGAAAATTGACTTTTACTTGAATCAAAACACTTAAAAACACAAACTAAAACAGATTTGAAACACTTTGAAACAAGAAACTAAAATGGGGGTTTTGATTTGGATGAAGTTGAAACAAACAAACAAGTATGAAAAACTAGACAGATTGTAAAACGAATGTGAGAAATAAGATGATGGATGGGATAACTAGAGGCTTTTTCTCTACACATGACATGTATGCAAATAACTCGATTTCCAGTTACTACCTCATTGAATTATGAACAACAATGCTCCAAATTAACCGTGACATCACTAGTTAACTCTCAGATTTTTCTTGTTTTATTGGATTGGATGACATCATTTGACAACCCAAAACATTCTTCTAAAGTTCCCTACATGACATCATAATAGAGATACAATCAAAGATCATTACGTTTAATGAAAATCATAAGCATTGACAAAGCACTTGCAACTATCACATGATGTCACTCATGCTAGGAATTGAACTTAACGCGATCGTTTATAAGCGACCTTCCCTACATGTGAATATAAGTTTGTAACGATTATGTGAAACTTCCTTATATTCTAGCAACATATTTATGCATGCCAATTAAGTGTCGACCCTTAATTAACAAATACAAATAAGTTATCAATCAAATAGTTAAGCCAATTGCATTCACGATTCAAGAGTTCATAACTGGAATTTATCAAATTATATTGAACACATAATCATGGCTTTGAAATCACCCCTAGCCAAGAGGGGTTTAGCCACTCATATTTACAACAAAATGAAAGGAAATGAATTTAAACATTAGAAACAAAAGAAAGAAAACACCTAAACGCTCCAACGATCCAAGTTGGACAGTAAGCACGTCCAAGCACTTTCCTTCTCTTCCTTTGCTACGGCACAAGGTGTTGGTGAGTGTTTGAAGGTTTGTTTGTATGGAGGAATGGATGTGAAGATGAATGGATGTGTTTGGATGAAGGTTGTGTTGAAATGGGAGTGAATGATCTAACTAAGTATATGGAGTTGTGAGATGTAAATGTAGTGTCTTTGGATGGATTTTTTGTCCCCTTGTTATGGTGAAGGGGGGATGTATTTATAGGCTTGGGAGAGGACCACCATCTAATTAAGGTGGTAGTGGTGTATGTTGTGGTAATGAGTTGATGTAATGGGTGTAGTTGGTGAGTGTTGTGGTAATTAGTGGATGTAATGGGTGTGGTGGGTGGATGTTTGGTAATGAGTGAATGTAATGGGTGTAGTGGATGAGTGTTTTGTAATGAGTGGATGTAATGGGTGTAGTGGATGAGTGTTTGGTAATGAGTGGATGCAATGGGTGTAGTGGATGGATGTTTGGTAATGAGTGGATGTAATGGGTGTAGTGGATGGATGTTTGTAGTTATAGGTCAACACACTTGCAAACACACATGCTGATTTCTAGCCTTCTAATCTTCAAAAACGTCCATCCTCATGTCTCCATGCTTGCACTATCCAATCTTGGCCCAAAAATGCTCCAAAATGCTCCAAATAGCACTTTGTTGCCAACTTTGTTATTTGAACCTACAAACACACGAAAATAGCTTAAAATACTAAAATAACTAGAATTAAACTAAGTAAATGCCAAGAAACAAGCTAACTAAGTTGCATAAGTATGCTCCTATCAAATTCCCCCACACTTAGCTTTTGCTAGTCCTCGAGCAAAACAAAAGAAACAAAACAAACAAAACACAACCTAACCTTCCAACATTTGCCTCAGGGATTTCCAATGCACATGACATGTTAAAAATCATCATTCCCACAAATTTTGGTTATCTTCACACTTGAGCACAAACTTAATCACAGTCACTACTTACTAGTTCACAATTAACCAATTAAAACAATGTTTTGAATGTAGTATCATGCCTTAGAGAATTTGCTCAATTCCTTACAAGATACTCTCTATTTTCACACACATTTTCTAACTACACACCCTACACTAGAGACCGGGACTCACATATGTTATAACAAAGGAAGCAATTTTCTGGAGTTATTAAGCATGTTTAGATATGATCTCATGAATGGTATGCTACTACTTAGATGCGAGAACCAGTGACACCATATGTTCATACCAATTTCGAACTCCACAAATTGAAATGCACAACACTCAAGATTGAAGTCAAGGGTTGTAATAGGGCTTGGGGGTAATGGCTAACAAAGAAAGGATAGGAATAACAAACATTCTTAAAGCGATAGCAAGAAAAGCAATGAAATAGACACTTGGAATTCACTTTAGAATGCAGAATCAACTTTTACATACAAAGGGAAGATTCATGCTACACTTAGGGCCGAATTCAATGTTTTGGACCCTTTTTTAACAAACAACACTTTAGAGCTCTTTTTGATACTTTTTTTTTTCTCTACCCATGCCTTATTATGGACTTTGGTACACACACACACAAGAATCACTTCCCCCACACTTGCTTTCTGCAATACATTGATAAAAAAGGAGTTCATTTTAGGTCATGCTTTACTATGCTTCAAGAACAAGGGTATGGATGATCCTAAAACTAGGCTAGGTAAGGATAACAAAGAACATAGACTTAACAAGGCTCAACGGGGTTAAACTTAAACACATAATGAAATAGGGGCACGACAATTTGGCTTTGGTGGTCACTACACATCTTCATCTTGAATATGTGTTATGCAAATCAATAGCATGCTTTGAATGAAAGAGGCATGAGTTCTAGCATTTGGAACTAAATGATGAAACGCCTTCTAAGTAGCAACCAAGCAAAGAATAATGAGATCATGCAACGACTTTAGAAAACAATGATGCATAGATTATTAACTCTCCAAATAAACGTTTAGGCTCAAGTCTCACAAGGTTGTAGTGTTCATTTGAGTTCCTTCCTTCAAGCATGTTACAAAAACTGATTTTTCCTTTATGATTGCATGTGAATTCATAAATTATAACCACAACCAAGCATACACCAAAGAGTAAATCAATTTTCATCCATGTTTATAACTCTCTTTAACAGTCATGTAATTAAAAACCAAATCCTCATCATTGTGTTGGAAGGTACCCTAATTAAAAACCAAATCCTCATCATTGTGTTGGAAGGTACCCTAAGACAAATAAACACAGAAAAACAACTCTTTTTGGGTTTTTCAAAACAATTTTTTTTCAATTTTTATGAGATTTTTTTATTTTTATGTCAAAACACACTAAAACACTCCAAAACAGCTTAAAAAAAAACACACTTAAAAACAGCAAGGAACAACACTAGAAGTAATGGGTGATAAACTCCTACGAATTTCATGCAAAACAACTTGGTTACCCCCCCCCCCCCACACTTAAATCAAACATTGTCCTCAATGTTTCAAGCATAAACTCACACAAAATAGAGTTTAAACCAGACACAAAATAGAGTTTAAACAAGCAAACAAACAAACAACGAATAAACATGACAAGTATGGTAAAGTAAAAACCAGACAGAGTAGAGTTTAAGAATGTAAATCTGGTTTTTGAGATAGATGATCTTGGCGACTTTCCATAGCTTTGATCTTGATTTTGAATTTTGAGTGAGGAATATTAGAGTTCCTTGGTTTCAAATCAGACTCCTTCTGCTGGGTTGATTTGATTGTGCAGTCTGCATTTTTCTCTGCTTGTTTCTTCTGCACGGCAGGCATGCACGAGGTAGAGGTAATGGTCTGTTTCTTTCTTCAATCTTTCCAAGTGCCCACCATTTGCTTTCTTTCTCCTGGTCCCTAGCTGAGGATGAATTAGCACATTGTCTCCACATGCTTCGAGGTATCATTTTCACTTCCCTTATCTGTTCCCTAGGCAGATGTGGTAGACGAAGAGGAAGCATAAGATGTTAAAGATGAGTACTCGAGAGCAAGGCTAGGTAAGCAATCAGGAAAGGTTGACATTTATAGGAATTAATAACTGGTACTATTTTTTCACTCTTGTCGGCAACTATTGGATGATTTAACAGTAAACTTCACAAGAAATCTTCGACAGATTACCCGTAATTTCCGCAAGGCTGAGTGTGCATGTGACAAGCGCTGACACGTCTGGAAAAGTAAGTGCCTCTTCGATATCTAGAATTGGCGCTTCGAAAAACTGCCCGTGATTTCCACAAAGTTGAGTGTGCATGTGACAGGCGCTGACACGTCTGGATAAGTAAGTGCCTTTTCGATATCTGGAATCGGTGCTTCGATAAACTGCCTGTGATTTCTGCAAAGCTGAGTGTGCATGTGACAGATGCTGACACGTCTGGAAAAGCAGATGCCTCTCCAATTTCTAAGCTTGCCTCTTCGAGTTCTGAGCTCCGTCGAGTGCAGAGGTTGCATGTGACAAGTGCAGACAAATATGGAAAAGAAGATTGGCCCGTGGTTTCTAAGCAAGCCCAGCTTTTGAGAAAGCTAGCGCCTCTTTGATTTTTGAATTGGCCTCTTCGATTTCTGAGCTCGCCTCTTCGATCTCTGAAATCTCGTTGAGTGCTGGTTTTTATAGAGGCGCGCAGTACGTTTCAAAGCACACTTGAATTTCTACCTGTAGAAACTCGCTTCTTGCACTTCTATGATCTTGACTTGTCCGACCTCTTCTTTCTTCAACACGTTTGAAAATGTCTGGCCCCTCCGATTGTCGTTTTGACTTGAACCTTGGTGAAGAGGCAGCCATGCCTTCTCCAAACAACATATGGCGCCCATCCTTCATATCATCTACTGGTTCTCTTACTGTTGGGGATTCGGTGATGAAGAATGATATGATCGTTGCGGTGGTGGCCCGGAACCTTGTCACTCCCAAAGATAACAGACTGCTTTCCAAACTGTTTGATGAGTTGGCTGTAAAGGATTCTCTGGCTCTCAGTGTGCAGTGTGTAGGTTCTGTGTCTAATATGGCCCAACGCCTAATTGCTCGAACCCATCAAGTTAAATCATTGGCGGCTAAAGTGATGAGTCTCAAATAGGAGATTAGAGGGCTCAAGCATGATAATAAATAGTTGCACAGGCTCGCACATAACTATGCTACAAACATGAAGAGAAAGATTGACCAGATGCAGGAATCTGATGGTCAGATTTTACTTGATCATCAGAGGTTTGTGGGTTTGTTCCAACAGCATTTGCCTTCGTCTTTTGGGGCTATACCGTCTAATGAAGCTCCAAATGATCAACCTCTGATGCCTCCTCCTTCTGGGGCTCCGCCGACTGCTGAGGCTCCGCCGACTACTGAGACTTCTCCTAAGCAGCCTTTATGAAGGCTTCCTCTTGTATTTTTCTGCCTCCTGTTCATTTTCAACAAATTTTAATGTAAAAATACCTTGCATATTTGTCAATGTTTCAAAAATAAACCCACACCAAAAACAATTAAACAAGCAACAAATAAAAATGACAATCATGGCAAAATAAAAATGCAGAAAATGGAAGGTTTTTAGAAATGCAAAACTGATTGTGGAGCGATTAAAAGATCTTCCTTTTTTTTTTAATACATGGGTTGCCTCCCAAGAAGCGCTTGCTTTAACGTCTTCCAGCCGAACGAAACTTCCTTCTAAGCTTGGATAGGGCCCATAGCATGGAATTGATCCTTGAATGGAAGGTGATACTTGACGTGATCCGGCAATGGTTTAAATTCTAGTGTAGGTGCCTGAATCATCAAAATCAGCAAGTTAGTATAAAATAAAATCGAAGTTGGAGAAGATGGCTTACTTGCTTGCTCCGACACAAACTTAATTACGAACACCACATCTTTGAAGGTTGCAGGGATATGGGACTTAGCCAGATTTGGTGTTTTGAGAGTTATGACTTGTCCCGTGTCATAAAATCCAACTTCTTTGGGATTTTTCGTCTCAAGTGTATCTTCTGTGATGAATTCTAGACATTCCCCATCCACTTCTTGCTCTTGATTCTTTGGAAAGGTTTCGAAGATGCCTTTCTCACCCTCTTCTTCCTTGGATTACTTGATCCTGCAAGGAATAAGGACATTTGGTGAAACGGGGTCAAGACGAATTGAATTTAGGCTTACCTTGGTTGTAGTGGACAACATAGAAGGCATATGGGGCTGTGGCAAGGGTGGTTCTTCCCTTGCCATGGCCTTGTTATTCTCCTCTTCTTCGAGCATCAGCTGTTCATCAATGTTTTGGCTTGGTTTGGATGTCTTGGGTTCACCTCCAACCTCCATAGCACTTCCCAAAGTGATAGCATCATGTATTTCAAAATCTTCCTTCAAATTTTCAATAGTTGAGTTGGAGAGTTCACTTTGCTCTTGAATTTGTACCGTGAACTCCATAATCTCTCCAAGTTGATTTTTCAATTAGCTCATCTCCTTAGCTTGATTGAGCATTGTTTCGTTTTGATTTTTCTGCCCTTGCACCAAAGAGGTTAGTAATTGAAAAATTTGATCACTATCCGTGGACATACTTGAATTTGATTGGAATTGTTGTAGGGGAAGCTGTGGTGGCTGCATAGGTGTTAAATAAAACTCCTTAGATTGCTGCCAATATTCATCTTGTTGAGCCTCATTGGTTTGATTTTGTGAGCCCTGCACCAAAGAATTTATTTCATCAAAAATTCGATCATAATCTATTGACGAACCTGAGTTTGATTGAGCATATTGTATATAAGGTTGTGATGGCTGCATAGGTCTTGAATGTAACTCCTCTTCTTGCTACCAATATCCATCTTGTTGGAATTGTTGAGGTTCTATGTAATCTGAATAATCCCTCCAATCCGAATTGTAAGCATAAATTCATTTTATTCGACTAACTTATTTGTTGGTTGAGTATTAGTCCTCGCATAAATTTAGATTTTACCCAACAAACTTATTCATCGAGCAATTTATTACTTAACTGACAGTTCTAAGTGTGCGTTATGTAAATATACAATGACGATCTTGACCCTATATGAATGGGCTTATATGCCGACAAAGCTTTTCCGTCTGGTAAACTATTTTTTCTTGTAGCGCCAAAGACGGATCAAGAAAGTGGGAGCTATGAATTTTGTATATCTAGGACTTTAAGAGGCAGAAGGAGAGAGCATCTAGGGTTTTTTGAAAAACAAATAGAGTTGTTAGATTAATGATTCATTTATTACTTCTTATGATTATATCCCCTCAATTTTTTAAGGCTTATTAGTTGAAATACCCCCTGACACTGCCATTGAGTCTCAGTTTACTTCCTAAAACTAGTTATGTCTGACTTTGTGACAAACCCCCGACCCAAAATTTTCACTTGGACACCGGAATCGCAATGTGCTGGTAGACACCTGGAAGGTGAGAAAGCCATAAAGTGTAATGATGTGAAAAATGTGAATAAATTTAAACCTAAAAGTGACTAATTTAGAGTGCGCATGTGAGCATGATTGAACCCATATCACAAAAGTGATGTCAGAGCATAAATAAAATTGCAGTAAAATAAGAGTAAAGACATTTACACTGAAAGGAGAAGTCTCCTACATAACAGCTTTTACCAATAATCCTTGTCGTCACAAAACCTCTACTACTAAAATCCTGGAGGGGCAAAAAACAAGGGTGAGTGGACTGAAAATAAAGTTTTGTAAAACCTTTTCGAAAAGTTTAACCCCTCGCTGTAAAATAAATATATGGCTTCCCAAAAATATTATAATAATAGTATGTAATAGGTACCCTACAACAGAAGTGAGTCAAAGATGTAGGGTACAACAACAAGGTATCTTAACATTAAATCTCAAACCGTTATTACAAGAAATCAATGCTCATTAATTTATGTAGGCACACAAGTCCATTGCAAAGGTATTTAGACAATGGAACATGCTAGGTGTAGGTTTTACATTTTAGTACTACATCACGTGAGTTGCGCTAGTCGCATCACATACAAGTCCAACACATCATACAAAAGGACAGGTTGGTAACCAAACTCTGGAACCAAAGCGAATGTAAACGGTGCATGTGAACTACACGTGAAGCTAGTCCTTGGTCCATGACAATACAAATAACAAAGAGGCACCGTGCAAACAAGTAATAATGAGCAAATAAAACGCAAGGATGTCATGCCACAAGTTTATGCTCACAAATAATATTTAAAACATAAAGTGTATGAAAAGTCTATTTGTAAAACTAAATATAGCATGTCATATCATAATATATAAAAGTAGTTATTGGAAAAATTACATATACATATATATACTTAAAAACAAAATTATTTGTTTCTGATGGAAATTCAAAGGCACGCTAGTGGAAATAAAAAAATTATTTGTTTGGGTTTTAAAACCCCTTATTTGTCCCGGATTTGGATCCTCGCTGGATACTTTCTCTAGAAATCCTAGGGATGTACACACTTGGACTATTGATAAAAAATTGTGCGGCCACAATTTTTTCTTTTTTATATTTTTCACACAAAACGAGACTGCTTTACTTTTAAAAATATAAAAAGCATTTAATTGGGGTTGCACGATTTTTGATCAACGGTACACGTGCGTTGATCCCTAGGATACCTAGGGAGGGAATCCGATGAGGATCCAAATCCATTTGTCCCATCATCAATTCTCACCACTCACCTTTCTCTCCCACTTACATCTGGCCCCTTCTCTGTCTCCGATATATTCTTTGTCTGAAACCTTTTCTTTCTCTCTTTAAACCTACACACTCAGACCTCATTCGACAGCTCATATAAGAAACCAGATGGTACTAATAATCTGACAATCTCTCGCTCGTTGCGCATCGTCCGTGAAGTCCTCTCCATGGACTGGATCTAATCGAAGGACTAACAAGTGCATCAATGGAAAAAATGAAGAGTGGATTGGCCATCCTAGATATTCCATTGCCACCCTTCTCCTTCGTCTCCTCCTCCACCTCTTTGAATTTGGAACTGAAAGTTATGGCAATGATTTGAGATTTCCACCAGCCTTCTCTCTTCTTCATCTTTTGTCTCAATTTGATTTATTGGATTGGTAAGTTTTTCTTCGTTCTGTTCGCGATGAGGTGTGCGATGGTGACCCAGCCCCTTTCAGACTCTTAAACATAATTCATTCTTATCAATGCATTAATTGTTAGGAATTGAGATTTCTACCATTGTTATCAATAGTATGGTGGCGGTGGTGATTGTTGGGTGGCGACCTGGGTTTGTTTCTTCTTTTCTCTAGTTTTTTTTTTATCGGTGTAATGGAGTTTTGATTGTTTATTTATTATCTATTTTTTTTCTTCATTTTATCTTTTATCATTTTTTGAAATTTGATTTTTTATTTTATCATAAAATTTTCATTTTAACATCAATTATTCTGTTAAAATTATTTTTATTATTATTTTAAATATTATAGTTTGGGATAATATCTGACGTCAGATTAATCCGATATAATACCAAACGCCCGACTAATTTAGTCAGTACTGTTCAACGACTATTTATTCTATCTGACTGAAATAGTTAGTACAGTCCGAGCTACCAAAGAACACCTTAATGCCAATTCTTATCACTCATACATCACCATCATTTTTGTTTTTTCAAAACCGGTTCTCTTTCTCTCTCTCACTCTCTCTCTCTTTCCACTTCCCCTCACTTTTTTTGAGAACACCTTCTCTCTCTCTCTCTCTCCACTTTCCCTCACTTTTTTTTTTAAAACACTTTCTTCCTTCTCTCTCTTTAAGCTCTTGACACTCTCACTCTTTCTAGAGCTCTCTCGTCCCCTTTCCTCTTCCAAAATTAAACAAATCAAACTCCAAAACCATGAAACCTTAATCTCTGGGACTAGAGGATCCTAGCTATACCATTGCATGCGTCATTGGAACATCACAGTGTAAACCACCATTGAAGCTTCGAGCTTCGAGCTCTGAAACTCAAACCCAGGTAAGGTTCTTTATGCAAATCTTGTTTCATTATGTTTTAATGTTGCTTGGGACAAGATTTGTGGTGTTTTCCAGTTCGAAACTAGAGGTTAACCCCCTACAATTTCTTTGAAACTTTGCCTAGTTTCCGGTCACCTTCTCCGAGCAAACTCCGACGAGTTTAAGGTCTTTAGAGCTCATGTTCTACTTGAAACAATCCCAGGTACTTAAATACCTCTTTGCATGTGAAAATTAGTTGGAAATTACTAAGGTTTGACATGCATGCATACTGTTTTTCCCATTTCCAAAATCCGATGAAGAAACCCGGCCCTTGCATGTCATTTTCCGGCCATCTTCGGCACTTTTTGAACTCCAAACATAATCTTGTTCTACACTTTTCTAACTTCGTTTCGACATATTATGGGCAAAATTTGGTTTTGAAATGGGTCTGAACGGAGGGTTTGAATTGTTCCCAGATTTTTCGACGAAAATCTGCTGAAGAAGAAGAAGAAAAAAAGGCCCAAAATCCAAACCTAGAAGCGGCCAAACCCATGGCCCATTGATGCGAAAATTATCTTAACACACAAATTTAACCCTCTTTTGACAATTGTAGTACAAGTATAAGTAGGGATCGTTCTGGATCGGGGATTAGGAGGGCTTGCTAATAACCTCTGAACTGACTCAAAAACATAAAACTAAGCTTAAAAACACTTAACAAGAGTCACAAGACTCAAAGCAAACTTAAAATACTCAAAACAGCTTAAAACAATCAAATAAACTTAAACTAGACACTAGGAATGACTTTGGATGAAAATTGACTTTTACTTGAATCAAAACACTTAAAAACACAAACTAAAACAGATTTGAAACACTTTGAAACAAGAAATTAAAAGGGGGGTTTTGATTTGGATGAAGTTGAAACAAACAAACAAGTATGAAAAACTACACAGATTGTAAAACGAATGTGAGAAATAAGATGATGGATGGGATAGGTAGAGGCTTTTTCTCCACACATGACATGTATGTAAATAACTCGATTTCCAGTTACTACTTCATTGAATTATGAACGACAATGCTCCAAATTAACCGTGACATCACTAGTTAACTCTCAGATTTTCCTTGTTTTATTGGATTGGATGACATCATTCGACAACCTAAAACATTCTTCTAAAGTTCCCTACATGACATCATAATAGAGATACAATGAAAGATCATTACGTTTAATGAAAATCATAAGCATTGACAAAGCACTTGCAACTATGACATCATGTCACTCATTCTAGGAATTGAACTTAACGCGATCGTTTGTAAGCGACCTTCACTACATGTGAATATAAGTTTGTAACGATTATGTGAAACTTCCTTATATTCTAGCAATAGATTTATACATGCCAATTAAGTGTCGACCCTTAATTAACAAATACAAATAAGTTATCAATCAAATAGTTAAGCCAATTGCATTCACGATTCAAGAGTTCATAACTGGAATTTATCAAATTATATTGCACACATAACCATGGCTTTGAAATCACCCCTAGCCAAGAGGGGTTTAGCCAATCATATTTACAACAAAATGAAAGGAAATGAATTTAAACATTAGAAACAAAAGAAAGAAAGCACCTAAATGCTCCAACGATCCAAGTTGGACAGCAAGCATGTCCAAGCACTTTCCTTCCCTTCGTTTGGTACGGCACAAGGTGTTGGTGAGTGTTTGAAGGTTTGTTTGTATGGAGGAATGGATGTGAAGATGAATGGATGGGTTTGGATGAAGGTTGTGTTGAAATGGGAGTGAATGATCTAACCAAGTATATGGAGTTGTGAGATGTGAATGTAGTGTCTTTGGATGGATTTTTTCTCCCTTTGTTATGGTGAAGGGTGGCTGTATTTATAGGCTTGGGAGAGGACCACCATCTAATTAAGGTGGTAGTGGTGTATGTGTGGTAATGAGTGGATGTAATGGGTGTAGTGGGTGAGTGTTGTGGTAATGAGTGGATGTAATGGGTGTAGTGGGTGGATGTTTGGTAATGAGTGGGTGTAATGGGTGTAGTGGGTGAGTGTTTTGTAATGAGTGGATGTAATGGGTGTAGTGGATGGATGTTTGGTAATGAGTGGATGTAATGGGTGTAGTGGATCCATGCTTGCACTATCCAATCTTGGCCCAAAAATGCTCCAAATAGGACTTTGTTGCTATTGACCCTAAAAACTACCAAGCCTACGTGGCGCGCAGACCGAGTAATCTATAAGCTAACTATGTCCTTCGATGAATGTGGGGCGTGCCAACTTGTCGACCGAGCTCGGCCGAGGAGTAAATTTGTTGATGTTGCATTGGGTGCGCGGCTGACTTCTATGTCTCGCGATTACGACCGAGGAAGGAACACATCTTGGCCTCTTAGGTTCTCGAACCTGAAGACAAGGCTATTATTCTTACGAAGTTCACGAATCATCGTTGCTGGATTCGGTCACAGTGATGGTATTCGTCAGAGTAAACTCACGCCGAATCGACACCAAAGTGTAAGGGCACAAATAACTCAAAGCAGATATGAGTCTTAATAATGAACGTGGTTCGGCCGTCTGAATGCCGAACTCTGAATCCTACTTGAGAGTATTCAATCATAAAACACCTCGCTTCCCCGAGAAGGCTAACGGGATGACCTTAATCAATAAGGATTCAGAAATCCTTCTCAACCGAGACTTAGATAGGTAACCAACTGTCCTCGCCGCAGTGCTGTTGATGCCAACGGAAGATACTGCGAGATTGGCTGATTCTATGGCGACAGAGCTATCTATGCAGTCTGAAGATGTCACCGGTTGCGTTCACAGTGCTGTTGATGCCAACGGAAGATGTGTCAATGAAAAGAGAAAATAAAAATCTCAAAGTTGTTGAGAGAGTTTGCGCAGGGGAGTTGTGTGTTGAATTGGAGGAGCCTCTCACGCTGTGCAGCGCCTTGTATTTATAGTAGTAATGTACCTTCTAGGTCGAGTTAACAGCCTACTCGGATTAGGATTTCTTCTTCTGATCAAACACCATCTTGAGTACTCCTACTCCCACCAAGATTTTGAACCTATCCTTTCACCGAGTTGGATTCACTTCCAGGTTATTAATCTCGCCGAGACTCCTTATTGCGCCAGGATTCGACTCGTCTTGCAGCGTGACTTTACCGACCTAGGTTTGGAAGCCCACGAACCAAACGATCCATGGTAACCTTGTCGTAGGGCCTTCCGGGCCGAGAATAATCCTATACTCGGCCCAAACTGATATTTTGGGCCCAAACATTGCCCCCTCGCTTCTGAGGTCCTCGTCCTAAATTTTCTGGTTGAGCTCCGACCTTAAAGAAGAGAAACTAATACTCAGAATCCACATACTCTATTTCCTAGGTGTATTTATTGAGCACGATTGCACGATCTTGATCCTGCTTACCAATACACCACGTGGCATCTTTTAACACGGTTAATCCCTAATGATGACTTTTAAAACGTGCAGCTCCCTGAACCGTCATACCATCATGACCTTGTTGCTGAGCACCACCATGCCGCGTTGATCCATGAACCATTCACCATCGTGCAGACGGCAAACGTCTTTCACCATAAATCTCACCGCCACACGCAATCGTGCGCCCCCTAAGCCACGAAACCCTCGGTCTTCTCAACTGGATTCTCTGAATGTTCATAATGATTAGAGGATTTCTTGGTCGATTTTACCCTTCCTTTTGAATTTCAAACGATTGACCTTCCCTCCATATTCCTATAAATACCGAAATTCTTTCATTTACACCTTACGCTTTCAAATTCTCTGAAATCTCTTGCCCTGGTTCTCTGGTGAATCCCTTTCTTCCAGATCTTCGTCTCAAAATCCCCCAACCTAGAAAAATTCCTTTCGTCACATCTTCAACCCCCATAAAATGGCCTCTTTCATCTCCAAGCTTTCCAAGGAATGTGACCAATGCCGGAAAATTATTGATCGAAGTTCGATCAAAACCATCTGTTTTGAAAGTGACATGAGCACCCCTCACCAAATCTTGGGCCCTCTCTTCAAAGCGGCAGTACCACCAACCATCATCAAACTTCTCAAGGAGCACTGCCTATCACCCTTGCTGCAAGGGTTTAAATGGTCAAAGTGGGACCTAGCAAGGCCACAAAGTTCATGGCCTTCGACCACTACAGCCTGGGCGGCTTGGGTCATACGAATGGAAAAACTCTTTGGTGAGCAATGGAAAGCCCTAGACATCTACGACGTCATTCACCTCTCATCCATGGAAGTTATCATGGACAAGAAGCTCCTCCTAGTGGCCTTCTGCTTCTGGTGTTCGGCCACCAACACCATGGTCTTCCCTCTCGGCCCCATAGGTCCCACCATCCTTGACATTACTGCCATCCTAAGGACTTCCCCAACTGGAATCCCAGTTGATGCTGCCCTCTCTGGGTACCCATCGAACCTTGACTTGAAGGTGCTTTTCGACAAGCGGGCCTTTGTGACGCTGAGCGGTGAAGGCCAAGCACCATGAAAAGAAGAGGTTCACAAACTTCATAAGAACTTCTTCAACTATAACACCCTCTATCTCCATTTTGCCGGCCGAGGAGAGGAGGCTCTGCTAGAAGGAGAACACGAGGCCTTCCTCTTCTATTGGTACAACAAATTTATCTGTTGTACCAAATCCAATAAGTGTCTGCTCGTGAACATGCCAGTGGCTGAAGCCCTAGCTAGCAGTTACACTCTAGCACTCAGCCCGGCCATTCTTGCCCATCTCCTACGATGCTTGGCGGAGACGACCCAACACAAGATTGACCCGTACCAGAGCAGTCCCCTCTGGATATTTCAACTTTGGCTTCAAGTTTACTTTGCATCTTTTTGGCCAGAGATTGCTGATTTCTCACTTACTGGAACGCTTGGCCCTCAACTGGCTTCTCGACCAACACCCCCTCACCAAGCTAAAGAGGTATTCAGATACCTTTTCGTTCTCAACAATCTTTCTAATGACGAGTTCCTGATTTGTTGTCGTCGAGAATACCCTTCGTCGATCAGGCTTTCTACATCAACGTGAGGTGCGAATGAAGATGCTGACCTTCGTCAATCCTGAGGGTCCTTCATGCTTACCCGCAACCTACCCCTCAGCTGCGAGGGTTGGCGAGTGGGTTGGGAAGTGTATCATCCCAACTTCCTCGCTCGGCAGCTTGGCTACCTCCAAGGTTGCCCGGTCCCTCTTCTTTCTTCATGGTCCATCTTAAGCCGCGGACGCGAACCTGGTTCCTCAGAGAAGGAATGCCACGACGTCAAAAAAGAATTACAAGAGCGATGCCGAAAATTTAGTCTTCGACCGGTGACTCCAGAATCCCTTAGTACCGATACCTTCAGCGATTGGTGGGAAGAATATACTCATAGCTTCTTCAGTGCATCGGTCGAAGATGTCATTAACAAGATTTTCGACGATCGTCACCACAAGGCTCCTGCTCCCCGACCTAAAGAGGCTACCCAAGGTATATAGCTTGCTTTATATATTTGGATATATATATATACATATCCTTATTGTTATTGACTCGGCTTTCAATTCTCAGGCAGCCGAGCGTCAAAAAAGGTAACAGCGGTGGCTTCAATTACAGCCAAGAAAAAAGTAATCCCCTCTTCCCAGCCGAGCAAACGACCCCGACAAGAAACTGAGACGGCCGCCACAGTCTCCCGTCCTACAAAACGCTTCAAGAAATTGGCAAACAAAGGGCAACGAGAAATTCACGTCATCTCTAGGCAAACGTCAGGAACGGCCACTCTCGACATTTCTCCTTCCTCCCCAGCTCTACGTGTCTTGACGGCCATGAAGCCGACCCCGACGAGTCAGGCTCCCAAGGCTCATCTTGACCCTTTAGTCGTGACCGGGCCAAGGAATACTCCATTAGTCGAGCCATCTGTTGTTTCGGGGTTGGCAGCTGCACCTGTCGTGGAAGAGACGGCTCCCCTGGCTGAGAGAACTCCCCCCAAAAATCCAAAACACGCGACAGTCGTTCTACAAGAGAGCGACGGGAGCGACGAGATTCCACTGGTAGGTCGCCTCTAACCACGCAATCAACCTCCTCCTGCATCCGAGGCAGCTGTCCAAGTCGGCCCTTCTGCGGTCGACCGTGACAAATGAACTGCCGTCAAACCAGAGGAGATTGATGGGAGCGATGGGATTCTACTAGCGGGTCACCCTCAACCCCGCAGTCAACCTCCCTCTGCGTCCAAGGCAGCTGTCTAGATCGGCCCTTCTGCAGTCGATCGTGGCAAATGACCCGTCGTAGAGCTAGAAGCGATGGCGGAAATGCCCGTTCATCCGCAGGACCATGACTTCACCATTCCTCCCCAATAAGCCACTTTGGCCTTCGTAAGTAACCCTCCCGCTTTCCTTGGTTACTTTTCTGTCTTAGAGCTCTAAACTAGGATAATATTAACTGTCAGGTGCTTGCCCACTCTTTTCATTGAAAATTCTATGCGCCAAAGGGTGTTATCTATATTTCTTGGCCACCTCAGTGGCCATCGAACGTAGATAACCTCCATCGGCCGCGTCAACTGAGGAGCAGTCTAAGACACTGGGCTCGGCCTTTAAGTTCTTTAGGTTCAAGCAATGAACCTGAAGATATGGCCGAAGTCTCCTCTCGGCAGGTTTAAAACAAAACCTTCTTGCTATCTTTTTCGTGATGTCCTTGAGCTTAAACTGATTTTTGTGTGCAGCCTTCATGGGAAGTCGAGTTCAAAGCTCTCTTATCAAGCACTACCAGAGCGGTTGGTCCTTCGGCCACCACAACTGAACCTGCTGATTCAACTGCTTTAGTTCAGTTGCAAGAAATCTTGTCTCTCTTGTCATCGTAAGTCCTTGAGTGCAAAGGTCTTGATTTGTTGGGTGCATGCCTAAACAATCTCAGAACCGATGATCAAATGAGCGCCGAGGCTATCGTTTAGGCGTCGTCCACCTTAGAGCGCATTCGTAAAACCTTTAGTGTCCTCGAGAACGCTCTGAAGGATGAACAAGATCTAAAAGCAACCATGGCTGTCCAAAATGCTCTACAGCCGAAGATCGATGCTCTAAAGGCTAAAGGAGAAGCCTTGGCCGACCTCGAACATCAAATAGCCGAATTGGCAAAATGAAGGTCGGCTATTGCTTCTGAGCTTGCGAAGGACTTTGAGTCGGGCGGCAAAGATTGTTTAACCGAGTATGCGGTGAGCGCGAAACGAATCGAGCAGTTGAAGATGGACAAGAAGAACCAGCAGGCCGAGGTCATCATGGGCGAGGTGCGGTGGTTGGAGCTGAAGGCCCTTCTTGGCACTCTTCTTCCTTCTTCGCCCTAAATTTATTTGGATGTAAACTGATCGACCTACTTAATCTGTATATTCTTTTATTGATCTTAATTAACTGAATTTCTATTCCCGCATTTCCCATGTGATCGGATAGTACTTTTTCAAAAACTTCCCATTGATTGGCAATTTGTGAACTAAGCCAGTCCGGTCTCTAAGATGATATGCCCCATTGCCGTATACTTTATGTACAACAAACGGCCCTGCCCAATTTGGCGACCATTTCCGAACCCGGGGTCTTTAAGTCCTACAGGTAACGCCGTTTGCCAAACCAACTCTCCCTCGCCAAATGTTTTCTGTCGGACCTTTTGATTATAAGCTCGCTCGGTAATCCGTTTTTGTGCCACCAGCAAGTTGTAAGCATCAAGTCGCGCTTCTTCCAAATCGTCTAACTCCTGTCTCATGGTGGAATGGATCGAGGAGGAGATGGAACATCGGAAGACAAAAGGACGCAATCATAAAAGGGGTGTTAATTTCCCATAAAAGTGGCTTGAGCCACTTTTCGCAGAAACTTGTTAAAATAATTCTCCCACAAAAGTGGCTTGAGCCATCTTTTGTAGAAAGTCAATCAAGACAGCAGCCTACTAATAAATGGAGTCTTTTGGGGTTTCAAGGGCTTTATTATATGTTTGTTATTTTCATTTTAATTCCCTAAGTCTTTTAAGTTTCCCAAAAGGTTGTAAAAGGCTTATTTAAGCCATGGCTTTGTAATCATTTAGACATTTTTCAATCAATTAATCAAATTATCCTTTGGGATTTCTATCAACTGGTAGACTCCAGTAACTTTGTTCTACAAGGGATTACGCTGGTAACCCTTTCATTGCTTCGTGCTGCATCAATTGGTACCAGAGCAGGTTTCTCTCATCTTGGCATCGTTGATTATCCTATCTATCCATGGGTGATCGTGATCATGAACCTACTCCTATCACTCGAGCAGACTTGGATGCTCAAGCTGAACAGATTACAAACTTGACTACTCAAATTGGAGAACTTCGTGAGATGTTGGTCCAAGCCATCGGTCCAAATAATCATAGAGCTGTTGGAGTCAATAATCTGTGAATTTTTAGGCTCCGTGTTCAAGACAACGAATCGGAGTCCGAAGAAGAAGATGTGGAACCACACCCAGCTAACAATCCAAATCATCAAAACCACAACAACTTTGATGACTTTCGGATTAAGGACGACATTCCAACTTTTACGGGAAACCTTAAAATCGAAGATTTCCTAGATTGGCTAGTTGAAGTAGAAAGATTCGTTGATGTGATGCAGGTTTCCGAAACAAAGACGATGAATATGGTGGCCTTTCGTGTCAAAGCAACTGCCGCTGTTTGGTGGGATCAATTACAAAATACCTGGCAGAGGCAAGGAAAGAATCGAATCCGCACTTGGAGAAAAATGAAGCAACTCATGATGGATCGTTTCTTACCTGCGGATTATGAACAGCTTTTGTATCGTATGTACATCAGCTGCGTCCAAGGCAATAGAAATGTGACTGATTATACGAATGATTTCATGAGACTTGTGGAGCGAAACAATCTGATGGAGACAGAAAATCAAAACGTTGCGAGGTTCGTGAATGGATTGAAACCCTCCATTCAAGAAAAGATTGGGTTGCAAAATCTATGGAGTTTGCAAGAGGCCATTAACATGGCCTTGAAGGCGGAGATAATAGAGAAAGAAAGGCGACAAACCTCTTTCCGGAGGAATGTGATGGAGCATTTTGAAAACCCTGTTGTCTCGTCCACCGACAAAGGGAAATATGTGCCACAAAGTTCGGGAGAATTGAAACCTTCAAGTTTTCCTTCTCGAGCGTCAAATGAAGGGAGCAGCAGAACTTTTAACAAGGGGCAGAATAGAAACCAACCTCCAAGGGAGAATCCGTACGCCAAGCCTATGGGGGACATTTGTTATCGTTGCAACAAAATTAGGCATCGATCTAACGTTTGTCCTGAACGGAGACAAGCCAACTTGTTGGAGGTTGAAGGGGACCAAGAAGAAGTTGGTGATGATGACCATGAAGGCGTTGAATTCGCAAATGAAGAAGGAATGGATCACCTCATTTTGGTGTTGCAGCGGGCTCTCTTAACACCAAAAGAGGATGGGCAATGACATTGCATTTTTCGTTCTCTTTGCTCCATTAACAGCAAAGTTTGCGAAGTGATTGTAGACAATGGAAGTTGTGAAAATTTTGTGGCCAAGAAAGTGGTGTTATTTACTTGGAATAATCAGAAGATTGCGATGGCTCCTGTTTCGCCCTCTGAAGTACCAAAAGCAAAGAATACTAGTTTCCTCACTCTAATTAGTGATAAGAAGGAGATTGAAGGGGCCATAAAAGAAGCAGATTCTTTCTTTCTGATCGTGATGAAGGGACTATTGACAGAAAACAAAGAAGAGGAACAAATCTCTTCAGAAGTGCAACAATTATTAGAGGAATTTCATGAACTCATTTCTGACGAGTTGCCTAACGAGCTTCCTCCCATGAGGAACATCCAACATCAAATTTATTTGGTACCTGGAGCTAGCCTACCAAATCTTCGCCATTATCGAATGAGCCCTGTCGAAAATGAGATTTTGAGGGAACAAATTGAAGACTTGCTGCGAAAGGGGTTTATCTGAGAAAGTATGAGCCCTTGTGCAGTACCTGCCCTATTGGTTCCAAAGAAAGACAAGGAAAAGAAAAAGGCATGGCGTATGTGTGTAGACAGCCGAGCTATTAACTGAATCACCATCAAATACAGATTTCCAATACCTTGGTTAGATGACATGCTACATGTGCTTGAAGGTTCGAATTATTTTAAAAAATTGACCTTCACAGTGGCTACCATCAAATTCGAATCAGGCCTGGAGATGAGTGGAAAACGACGTTTAAGAGCAAAGATGGACTGTTCGAGTGGCTAGTGATGCCATTTGGATTGTCTAATGCGCCGAATACCTTCATGAGGCTTATGAATCAGGTTCTTCGTCCGTTTATTGGTCTCTTTGTTGTGGTTTACTTTGATGACATCTTAATCTATAGCAAGACCAGAGAAGAACACATGATGCATTTGAGACACATTTGGGGTGTTTTGAAAGAAAATAAATTGTATATGAATCTCAAGAAATGCATATTTTGTACAAGTAAATTGCTATTTCTAGGATTTGTGGTTGGTGAAAATGGTATTCAGGTGGATGATGAGAAGACCAAGGCCATCCGAGAATGGCCAACTCCGAAGTTCGTCTCTGACGTGAGGAGTTTCCATGGCTTTGCTACTTTTTATCGGAGATTTGTGCGACATTTCAGCACCATCACCACACCCAATACAGAATGTTTGAAGAAAGGCAAGTTCTGTTGGGGAGATGAACAAGAACAAAGCTTTGTTTTGATCAAAGAGAAGCTTTGTACTGCTCCGATGTTAGCTCTTCCAAATTTTGAGAAAGTATTCGAAGTCGATTGTGATGCAAGTGGAGTGGAAGTGGGTGCTGTCATTTCCCAAGAGAAGAGACTTTTAGCTTTTTTCTCTGAAAAGCTAAGTGAAGCCCGTAAAAAATGGAGCACTTATGATCAGGAGTTTTATGTGGTGATTCGAGCTCTAAAACAATAGGAACACTATCTCATTCAGAAAGAATTTGTGCTATTCACGGATCATCAAGCCTTGAAGTTTATTAACAATCAGAAGCATGTTAATAAAATGCATATCAGATGGGTAACGTTCTTGTAAAAATTTCCATTCGTTATCAAGCACAAATCTGGAGCTCAAAACCGTGTTGCCGATGCCTTGAGTAGACGAGCATCATTGCTAATCACCCTTTCCCAAGTTGTGGGTTTCGAGTGCTTAAAGGAGTTGTATGCAACCGATGATAATTTTCAGGAAATATGGAGGAAATGCATTAATCATGAACCTATGGCAGATTACTCTATCAACGAAGGTTTTCTGTTCAAAGGTAACCAATTATGTGTTCCTGTCTCTTCCTTGCGGGAAAAGCTTATTCGAGATTTGCATGGAGGAGGATTAAGTGGTCATCTTGGTCGTGACAAGACAATAGCAAGTTTGGAAGAAAGGTACTTTTGGCCACAATTGAAACGGGATGTTGGAGCCATTGTGAGGAAGTGTTACACTTGTCAGGTTTCAAAGGGGCAAGTCCAAAATAAAGGACCTTTACATGCCTTTACCCGTTCCTAACGATATTTGGGAGGACATTGCTATGGATTTTGTGCTCGGACTACCCCGAACGCAAAGAGGAGTGGATTCAGTTTTTGTGGTGGTTGACAGGTTCTCCACGATGGCTCATTTCATTGCTTGCAGAAAGACTGCTGATGCATCAAACATAGCCAAACTATTTTTCAGGGAGGTTGTTCGATTGCATGGGGTACCTAAGTCCATCACTTCTGATCAAGACACCGAGTTCTTGAGTCATTTCTGGATTACATTATGGAGAATGTTTGGGACTACTTTGAATCGAAGTACCACTGCACATCCCCAAACTGATGGACAAACAGAGGTCACGAATAGGACTCTTGCTGACATGGTTCGAAGCATTTATGGAGACAAAACAAAACAATGGGACTATGCCCTACCTCAGATGGAGTTTGCTTATAATAGTGTTGTGCATCGTGCTACTGAAAATATGGCTGAAGATATGGTGGCAATTCGTGATGAGGTCAAGCAACGGCTTGAACAAACCAATATTAAGTATAAGGAAGCAGTGGACAAACATCGGTGGGTTAAAGTGTTTAAGGAAGGAGATTCTGTCATGGTGTTCCTAAGAAGAGAACGATTCCCTGTTGGAACTTACAGCAAGTTAAAGCCACGAAAGTATGGTCCATTCAAAGTTATCAAGCGAATTAATGACAATGCCTATGTTATTAATTTGCCGGAGTCTATGGGAATTTCCAATACTTTCAACGTTGCTGATTTGTATACCTTCAATGATGATGAAGTTCTTTATCCTGATCATAACTCGAGGTTAAGTTCTTCTGAAGTGGAAGGGACTGATGTAGAACAAATGGTGGAATGGATCGAGGAGGATATGGAACGTCGTCAGACAAAAGGACGCAATCATAAAAGGGGTGTTAATTTCCCATAAAAGTGGTTTGAGCCACTTTTCGTAGAAACTTGTTAAAATAATTCTCCCACAAAAGTGGCTTGAGCCATCTTTTGCAGAAAGTCATCAAGACAGCAGCCTACTAATAAATGGAGTCTTTTGGGGTTTCAAGGGCTTTATTATATGTTTGTTATTTTCATTTTAATTCCCTAAGTCTTTTGAGTTTTCCAAAAGGTTGTAAAAGGCTTATTTAAGCCATGGCTTTGTAATCATTTAGACATCTTTCAATCAATTAATCAAATTATCCTTTGGGATTTCTATCAACTGGTGGACTCCAGTAACTTTGTTCTACAAGGGATTACGTTGGTAACCCTTTCATTGCTTCGTGCTGCGTCAGGTAGGGTGCTGGGGTACAACTCATAAATCGAAAAGAACCATTAAGTTGGTTAATCACAAGTTCGGAGTCGCCGATGATGAGGGCACGGGTGCTTGCAAGTCATGAAGGATTCCAAGGCCGATGATAAGGGCTTCGTATTCGGCCTGATTATATGTGCAGTCAAAATCCAGCTTGAGCGAAAAATACCAACAATCGTGGGTTGGGGATTGTATGACGACTCCTACGCCAGCCGAGGATGAAGTACTTAAACCGTCAAAGTACATCGTCCAGTAGTTATCGTGCGTGTCAACCATGTCGATTTCGACATCGTTGCCCCCAAAATCATATGGGGAAAGGTGTTGAGCAAGGAAATCAGCCAATGCCTGGCCTTTGACAGCTTTCTGGGGCACATATTGCAAGTTGAATTTGGACAGCGCCATTATCCATTTTCCAATTCGGCCTTTTACTATTGGTCGAGTGAGCATGTAGCGGATGACGTCGATCTGGGCAATGACCTGGGTGACCGACGGGAGCATGTAATGCCTAAGTTTTGATGCGGCAAAAAATAAAGCGAGGCAAAGCTTCTCGACAGCAGAATAATTGATCTTTGGTTGGTTAAGATTTTTACTCAGATAAAAAATCGCCTGCTCTCGTCCGGCGTTGTTGTCTTGCGGGAGGAGGCAGCCGATGGACTTTTCGACCGCCGAGATATATACCTTAAGAGGCTTACCATGTCGAGGTGGGACTAGGACAAGTGGTGTCGTGAGGGAGACTTTTATTTGCATAAACGCCGCCTAATGCTCGTCTGTCCACTCAAATTTATCTGAGTCCTTGAGTTTCAATAACGTAGAGAATGCTCTCATTTTACCCGCCGAGTTAGCTATAAATCGGCGGAGAAAATTTATCTTACCAAGTAAGGACTGTAGTTGTTTCTTCGTCGTTAGAGGTGGGGCATTGATGACAGCGTGTGCTTTATTTTCATCCACTTCAATCCCACAGTGATGCACAAGGAAATCGAGAAAATTACCGACTGACACACCGAAGGCACATTTGGCAGGATTCATTTTGAGGTTGTGTTAACGCATGCAGAGGAATGCCTGTCGGAGATCATCCAGATGTGTTTGCCGGTGCTTAGACTTGATTACAACATCGTCGATGTAGACTTCGACGATGGTTCCAATTAAATCATGAAATATGGTATTCATTGCTCGTTGGTACGTGGCACCGGCGTTCTTGAAGCCGAATGGCATGACAACCCATTCGTATGTGCCGAGTGCCCCTGGCAGCGAAAAGCAGTCTTGTGCACATCAGTTTTGGCAATGAAAATTTGGTTGTACCTGGCATGTCCATCCATAAAAGATAAGGTCGCATGATTTGCCGCATCGTCGATTAACAAATCCGAAATCGGCATCGTATACTCATCTTTGGGAGTTGCCAAATTCAGATTTCTGAAGTCGATGCAAATGCGCAATGCACCACTTTTCTTTAAAATAGGAATGATATTGGCCAACCATTCAACATATCGAGCTGTCCGAATGAAACCTGCTTTCAAGAGACGAACCAGCTCTTCCTTGATGCCGAGTTGCACTTCGATCGAGAATCGTCGAGGTGGTTGATGGAAGGGTTTACACCTGGGTTTAATACGTAACTCATGCTTGACGAGAGTGCGATCTAAGCCAGGCATCTCGTGGTAGCTCCAAGCAAAACAATCTTTGAATTCTTCAAGCAGGGCACGAAGTTCGACTTTCATAGGTTGGGGAAGCAAAGCACTAATAAATAAAGGCCGTGGGTCATCGGTTGTCCCAACATTAATTTCTTCCAATGGGTCCTTGACTTGGGGCCGATTGTCTTCGAGCTCAACCGGGGCAGCTTGAACTTTGTCAAGAGATAAGACAGGACCATTATCTCCTTCGGCGAGGAACTCTACGAGGTGGACGTCTGAATTTGGTTGCTTAGATATGGTATACCAATGAGCCAATAGCCGTTCCATAGTAGATGAAACCGCGGCCTAACATTTTTCCTGATCGGTGTTAAACATCCGGGTCAGGGATGAAGTTAGCTAACCTGAGTCTTGCCGAATCCTGGTGGACAGTCTCGGCGCAAACCTCGATAGCTTTCTGAACAGAAATCCAAGTCGGCCATCCTTCATCATTGAAACCTTATAGGGTAATGTAGCCGACGTGGTCATCATAATACCATGCTTGGATCATGTTAGCTTCGAAGGGTTGGCTATCGGCCGGGTGAACAACCGATTTGCCGTCCCAAAAAATGAGGACTTGATATAATGATGAAGGAATACAACTGGTTTGATGAATCCAGTCTCGACCGAGCAATGCATTATACTCGGTCTTGGAGTAGATGATGAAAAAGGTGGTCATGTGATTACGGCCGACAATGTTTACCGCTAAAGGAAGCACCCCTTTGGTTTGGGATTTATCTCTGACGAAACTGCTCATTGTGATCCCAGAAGGAATAAGTTCGTCATTGGAGCGACGTAATGCCTTCATGACATTTACAGGCATGATATTGACGGTGGCTCCACAATCGACAAAAACTTTGGAGACTGGATACCCTTCGATATGGGCCGTTACATACAATGGCTTCAAATGATGAAGTTTGACCGATGATGTGTGAGGAAACAATTCGACCAAAGCTACCCTGAGATTGTCATCTTTTGTTGTCTACTCAACTTCAACAATAGTTACAAAATCAATGTGACTGGCTTCCTCGGTAACTACGTCGCCATCGAGGAAATTCGGTTGAGCTATGCTCAACTGAAAATCAGCGGGCAAAACATGGACCATATTGATTTCCATGTTATCTAGGACTGACAGGCCTATCGGGTTACGATCATCTTCTTCAGCCTCTTCTCTTTCCTGGTCACCGACTGCGGCATCCACTTCCATCAGAGTTGTACCAAAAGACTCCTCTGCTCATTCTTCAATGGTTTGTTCCCGCGGTGTCTCTTTGGTAGCCTGTTGATTCTGCGTAGGTGCCTCAGGTGTGTCTGAGATCGGAATTGTGCCTGGGATTGGTGCCAAGATACGAGCTTGCTCTTGGTTCATTATACGGGCATCCCTGGTGTCGAGGTAGGCATCCAACCGTGCGACTAGTGTTATTTCATCAGTCGTAAGGCCGAAGAGAGAAACAGCCGAAAAGACTTCAAAATGGTATCGTAAATACTGAAGGTCCTCCATTGAGAAAGGAAGGTCGGCTGCATCGATATCAGTGTATGGGTCGACTTCAAAACCAAGGACTCGAGCTTCTCGTATATGCTGGAACCTAGCTTTGAATCCTGGGTCTGAGGTCTTCTGAATAATTCGCTCGGCATCCGGGCAAGTTAGGACGAGATTGATTGTATCTTGACATGCTTTCGGCAAACCATATAGATCGTTGGCCGAATGTTTTTTATGAAACTCTCGCATATATTCCAAGGCCTCCTTGAGGAATGGTGGATGTAAATTCTGTCGAATTTTGATTAAAGGTTCTTGTGTGGCTGGTGGGGGCAGTTTGCTTTCAGCTTCTTGCCTGAAATGCTCGAAGCGTGCCTTCATCTCCCCAGGCCGAAGAAGAAGTTTGATCTATTTATCAGCCTCCTTAAACGTGATTTCGACATCTTGATTGACAGCCATTTCCCTTGAACCAGCTCTGTCATAATCGTTGGAGATGGTAATTCATCGTCATTGGCAACTGTTCCTTTCGGCCGCCATTTAGAGACCGAAGTTTCTTGGGCTGCCCGTCGGTGGGCCATGCAATCTATTCTTTGGTGTCGACATTTCTGGGATTTGGACAGTGCAGTGTAGACGCCTTTCAAAGAATGATATGTATACCAACGCTGGTCTCGAGGTTCGAGAGGTTAGAAAGTTTTTTAGCTCTGCGATGATTCCGAGCTGCTAGAATTACGTATGTAATAATCTCCGTCATAAAACGGAGCATCAAAATCGAGACATCGTCTGACTGAAAGTGTCTCTTCCACCCGTACTTCAGGGCCAAGCCTATAAAAAACCCCTTGATGTTGGCCTGCGTTGAGCACCTTTTGTTGTGTTGCGGTTGTAGGTTGTTCCATTATAGGCGGAGAGGACTTTTCCTTTGGCTCGGTGTTGACATTTGCTTTACATTTGCTGCATAAACCCGCCGACCCACTGTCTTCATCAGTGCTGTAGTCTGTCATGGGCTTGACAATAGCGGGTCCCGTTAGAGCTGTAGGTGGTTTGTTTGAACGAAAGTCAGCATTGAAACGTGGCCGAGAATTTTGATTCAGAGAACATTGCGTTGTAACGACCTCTGCCTTCCCTTTTCCTTTGTCCTTAGGTAGGTGAGCATCTACCATATTTACTATTGCCATGGGAAATGGGTCGGTGTCAACACTCATCTTCTCCGGAAATCTGAGTTTGTCGTTATCAATCCAGCTTTGGATGTTGTCTCGAAACACGACGCAATTATTTGTCGTATGTTTGCTTGAATTATGGTATTTGCAATATATCTTTCCTTTAAGCTTTTCGGCCTTAGGAATGGTATGCCCAGGGCGAAGTTTGATGATCTTTGCTGATAACAATTGATCAAAAATTGCATCAGCCTTTGTAATATCAAAAGTATAAACTTTTGACGTTTTCATTGTTTCTTCAGTGGCCGAGCGTGTTTTGACTTCCTTAGAGTCAATTTGAGTTAGTGCCTTGCAAACGTATGGCTTATCTATGACTATCTCAGCTGCGTCCACGCTAACACATTCACCTTCGCCCGATGCGTAACTAACAGTGGGATTTTTGTAGATCGTCCCCTTGGATGGAGCTTTCGAGATCTTCTCTTCACGGAGCAAATAATCATATTGCTCAACATGTTGGGCTAGTTCATACATATCCAAGAATTTCTTTTTGTATTCTACGTCAAGACCATTCAGAGCAAGTCTGACGAATTCGACTTCGGGGAGAGGTACTCGGCACCAATTCCTGACTGATTTAAATTTGGTAAGATAATCCATTGGTGACTCGTCGGATGCTTGAGCCATCATTGCTAACGAGGACACTGACATTTCCAAGAAAATGCTGAACCGGTTAGCGAAAAGTTGAAAAGTCACAGCTTGTGAAAGTCGTTATTGACATTTCCGCATTGCGCGGTGAAACGAGCCACATGTTCTAACGAGGATAAGGATGATTCTTCGGCGAAAAGGCTAAAATCCATGATTTTGAAACCTCTAGGGTATTCGAACTGTTCCACATAAGCTGGATACGGATGTATAAATTTAGGGAACTTCGGCCGTTTCTTCATGGCCGAATCGATCATCCGTTGGACCTCGGTCATATCGACGGGTGTTGCTTCCACTCTCTGGTCGAATCCGTCTGACCTACTATTTGATCCTCCTCCTTTTTCCAAGTTAATTGGTTTGAGCCGAGCAAGTATTGACTCGGCCGGTGCAATTGGTAATAGATTATTTCTTGGTGGCAAGTGCTGGGCAAGATCGAAAGACCTACCGTCGCTGACCTTACTAACCAGTATTTCGAGTAATCTGGTTTGTTCCTCACTGGTATTGCGTATCATGTCATGAAGTTTATCAATTCCTCAACTAAACGTCTGTTCAACCATCCGAGACTGCTCATCAAGTCGTTTTCGAAGAAACGATCTTGTTGGTGGATCAGATCCTTCGCCACCATCCTCGTCACAATCATTCATTATCCCTTCATTGAGAACGCAGGTGTTCCTGTTAGGGATTTCAAGACTGCGAAACTGACTGCCGAGATTAACTTCCCTTTCTCGACGAGTCACGCTCGTGGACTCAGGTGTCACGGCGCTAATGGGATTCTGCGTCTGCGGCACACTTTGTCCTATGTTCTGAATTGGCAAATCGGCTGTTAATTTTCCCATAGTTGTTTTCTTTTTTACTGATCACGTTTCAATTGGCATGAACTTCGTAGTTTAGCACTGGGTCCCACTGGGCGTGCCAAAATGTTGACCATAAAAACTACCAAGCCTACGTGGTGCGCAGGCCGAGTAATCTATAAGCTAACTACGTCCTTCGGTGAATGCGGGGCGTGCCAACTCGTCGGCCGAGCTCGGCCGAGGAGTAAATTTGTTAATGTTGCGTTGGGTGCGCGGCTGACTTCTGCATCTCGCGATTACGACCGAGGAAGGAACACGTCTAGGCCTCTTGGGTTCTCAAACCTGAAGACAAGGCTACTATTCTTACGAAGTTCACGAAATGTCGTCGTTGGATTCGGTCATAGTGATGGTATTCGTCAGAGTAAACTCACGCCGAATCGACACCAAAGTGTAAGGGCAAAAATACTAAAAGCAGATATGAGTCTTAATAATGAACGTGGTTCGGCTGTCTAAATGCCAAACTCTGAATCCTACTTAAGAGTATCCAATCATAAAATAACTTAGCGAGCCGTCTGAATGCCGAGCTCAGTAGGCTGTAACACCTCACTTCGCCGAGAAGGCTAACAAGATGACCTCAATCAATAAGGATCCGGAAATCCTTCTCGACCGAGACTTAGATAGGTAGCCAACCATCCTCACCGCAGTGCTGTTGATGCCAACGGAAGATACTGCGAGATCGGCTGATGTGTCAGCGAAAAGAGAAAATAAAAATCTCAAAGTTGTTGAGAGAGTTTGCGCATGGCAGTTGTGTGTTGAATTGGATGAGCCTTTCACACTGCACAGCACCTTGTATTTATAGTAGTAATGTACCTTCTAGGTCGAGTTAACAACCTACTCGGATTAGGATTTCTTCTTTTGATCAAACACCATCTCGAGTACTCCTACTCCCACCAGGATTTTGAACCTATCCTTTCACCGAGTTGGATTCACTTCCAGGGTTATTAATCTCGCTGAGACTCCTTATTGCGCCAGGATTCGACTCATCTTGCAGCATGACTTTACCGACCTAGGTTTGGAAGCCCACAAACCAAACGATCCATGGTAACTTTGTCGTAGGGCCTTCCGGGCCGAGAATAATCCTATACTCGGGCCAAACTAATATTTTGGGCCCAAACAATTGCCAACTTTGTTATTTGAACCTACAAACACACGAAAATAGCTTAAAGTACTAAAATAACTATAATTAAACTAAGTAAATGCCAAGAAACAAGCTAACTAAGTTGTATAAGTATGCTCCTATCACCCATCAACCCAGGATCCGGCCCAATTTCTATGGGTTCATAATATTCTTGGAAAATTCTCTGGAATATTCCTTGTGTTGATTTTTTTCGAAATTTTCTCGGAAACCCTTATACGCTAATTTCGACACCCTGAGTCCGTTTTTGGCATCTATTTAGTGAAGTTTCAAAATTTTAACATAGTTGACCATTGTGACGTCTCGATTGACTTTTTAGAGTTGACCGTTGACTTTCTTTTCGTTGACTTTTTACAAAATTTGCCCGGGACCCCTCTTAGTGTATTTCGATGCGCTGATTCCAAATCTGCCGTTTGTTTTTCCAAATTAAATCATTTTAGTTGAGTTTACTGACATGACCCAATATTATGCTTAGGTGCAATTTCTATCGAAGGCCCCCACTTTCCTAGCTGCTATGGTTACGACATGCATGTACCTGTGAGTAGGCCTTTTATTTTTACGTATATATATGTGGTTTTTCCAACAACTATTTTTATATATTATGATGTGACATGCCATGTTTAGCTTTACAAATAGACTTTTCGTACACTTTATGTTTTAAATATTATTTGTGAGCATAAACTTGTGGCATGACATCCTTACGTTTTATTTACTCATTATTGCATGTTTGCACGGTGTCTCTTTGTTATTTGTACTGTCTTGGGCTAAGGACTAGCTTCACGTGTAGTTCATAGGCATCGTTTACATCGCTTTGGATCCAGAGTTAGCTGCCAGCCTATCCTTTTGTATGATATGTTGGACTTGTATGTGATGCGACTAGCGCAGCTCACGTGATGTAGTACTAGAATGTAAAACCTACACCCAGCCTGTTCCATTGTATGAATACCTTTGCAATGGACTTGTGTGCCTACATAAATTAATGAGCATTGATTTCTTGTAATAACGGTTTGAAATTTAATGTTGAGATACCTTGTTGTTGTACCCTACATCTTTCACTCACTTCTGCTGTAGGGTTCCTATTACATACTGTTATTATAATATTTTTGGGAAACCATATACTCGTTTTACAGTGAGGGGTTACACTTTTCGAAAGGGTTTTACAAAACTTTATTTTCAAGCCCACTAACCCTTATTTTTCGCCCTTCTAAGATTTTAGTGGCAGAAGTTTCGTGACGACAAGGATTATTGGCAAAAGCTATTATGTAAGAGACTTCTCCTTTCGGTATAAATGTCTTTACTCTTCTTTTACTGTAATTTTATCTATGCTCTGACATCACTTGTGTGATATGGGTTCAATCCCGCTCACATGCGCACTCTAAATTAGTCACTTTTATGTTTAAATTTATTCACATTTTCCACATCACTACACTTTATGGCTTCATCACGTTCCAGGTGTAAGCCAGCACATCGTGATTCGGGTTTCCAAGTGGACATTTCGGGTTGCGGTGTGTCATTTTGGATATGATAGCTTAATGGTATAATGATTTTGTTGTAATGAATATTTTTCAATTACAAAATTTCAAGCCAATACATGGATGTCTTGCTAGTGAAATGACTCTACGAAAAGGATTTTGTTGCTTGGAATTTTTCTATTGATTGAATAATTTATTTTTTTAAATGCCCAAAATTTATGGGTTTGAATTATAGTTTCAAAAATAAAACTGAGGCTTGTTTAGTGTGTAGACTAAAAGTAAATTAATGTGTAAAAAGTGAGATGTCTAAAATACCCTTAAATTTAATAGTCCATTAAATACACACCACATTGACTTGATTGAAGTGAGTGAGAGAATAAGCAAATAATGCATAACTACTAGTCATTTTGTTTGGAAATGTAAATGTAGCCCGCCCAAATCTAATAATTTAAGACTTTTTTAATTGTTGAGATTTTGATAATTAAGATCCTACACCTTTTACATCATAATCATATACAGCTTTGATATTTTGGTCAACTTAGTAGTCTATATTCAATTAGAAAATCTATTAGCTGTGACATTTTATATATCTCAAAAAAGTACAAAGGATAAAAAGAAAGAGATAGAGAAAAGATATGAGTAGTGTTTGTACCATACTTGACCAATCCCGAAACTACTGAGCACCGGTCAACGTTATACGGTCAAGGACCCATAAGAGTTTCCCTCAAACCAGAATGCCAATCATAGCACGACATGTGTCAACATTAGAAGCCAATCACAACACGACACGTGTCAATGTCAGAATGAAACTAGAAACTCTCTTTTATAAATAGAGATCATTCTCTCACAATATTTCCTGATGTCATTTGTATTAAATCATTCACTAGTACTCACTAAAGGAGAGCTTGAACGTATGTACTTGTGTAAACCCTTCACAATTAATGAGAACTCCTCTACTCCATGGATGTAGCCAATCTGGGTGAACCACGTACATCTTGTGTTTGCTTCCCTGTCCCTATCCATTTACTCACTTATCCATACTAGTGACCGGAGCAATCTAGCGAAGGTGACAAACTTAACACATTCTGTTGTACCAAAGTCCTCGTTGATTTTTGTGCATTAACATTTGGTGCCGTATGTGGGAACGACACTTATTCCCACTCTCTTCAGCTTTGCCAAGCTGGTTTCTACCATTCGTACACTCTCTTTTGACCAGGCATCCCTCTCCAACATGGGGAGCGAAGGAAGCAACATCACATAGAATGACACCTCTATTACACCTAGTGCGAAGCAACGAAAGAAGGAAGGAAAGAAGGTTGCTCTTCAAGCTAAAGTCGATGAGCTAGAAGCTCATAACAACAAGATAGCAATGAAGAATTAGGTCCTCTAGGAGCAGTATGAGAAGCTCTTTGAGACGCTCCACGAAACTAGGCGTACTCAAACATGCGAGCTCGTTGCCCATGTGGACATCAACCATTATCTGGGTGCCCCCCAACACGGAGGGTCACCTCCCTTTGACATGGGTATCCCGATGAGGACCGAGCTAATCATCAAAAAATTGATCAACATGAGACTTCTCTTAACCCAGATGCTTTGACCCGAAGTAGAAGAAGTGAAGGAAGACACCTCCTTGCAGAAGGGTTGGAAGGATTGAAAGCCGTTTATTGTGACTGCCGAGACTTCCTAAAGCAAAGTCGAGAGAATCCCCTCCACATATGCTTGAAGATCAATGACCCAAGGGTTTCTGAAAGACTCAGTCCCTTCTCACGACCCAGGCTAGCTGCCAATCTAGGGAAGGAACGACAGGTCCCAGAGGAACATGAAGGTACTGGGGACTTTGATGTATTCCGACAGACTCGCCCTATAAGTCAGTATGGCGAGTCCAAGAAAAAACCACACGCCATTGCTCAAACTTTCCTACTTCCAAGAGGCGATGGAGACTTACGAAAGAAAATTCCAGTGGTACATGACTCCACTCAGGACCCCCTTGTGTTACAACTCTTTGAGGAAGTAAGCAAGTTGAAGGCCGAACGTCAGGCCGAGATACCTGACTGGAAGCAACCCAGGCCTGGCCCTCTCACAAGAAGGATCCTTGACACCCCTTTCAAGCGAAGACAAAACAAAAGCTTGGTTTACAACTCTATACTGGAAGGGATGACCCAATTGAACACCTTAACCTCTTTAAGTCTACCATGGCATATCAGATGCATACTGACGAAGAACAATGTCTTCTCTTCCCCTCCACCCTCTCTGGCGGAGCTCTAAACTAGTATTGTCGTCTTCCACCTGAGACAATAGACTTATTTGAGGAATTGAGGAAGCTGTTTGTCTCTCAACACATCTTCCAGACCGATCACTTGCATTCTGTAGATGACTTGTACACTATTCGCCAGAAGCCAGACGAGTCACTACGAGAGTATGCCGGTTGCTTCAGCCATGAGTATTCTCGCTGCGCTGAGGCAGATGACAAGACCACCCTCAAGGCCTTCACGGCAGGCCTACGTGATTGTTACTTCAAGTACAGGATCAATGCCAACACTTGGAAGACTTACTCTGAGGTGATGGCACAGGCTTACAACCATGCCTCATTCGAAGCAAGGACATACTAAGGGAACCCCCATATGGTTAACCCTTATCAACGAATGGGAAGTGGAAGTCAAGTTCTACCAAATGAGGAGATATTGGCCATTTAAACACCCATTGCATCATCTCCTGCCTCATTTAGCTACTCGCTAAGTCACCAAATGTATCTGTCTCTTGGTAAGAGGAAGGATTTTTACTCTCAGCAAGCCCATTACAACAAGAGGGATAAAAGTTCGTATCAAGACAACCAGGGGTGAACGTACCGTTGACTATTATGACTTTGGGGCCAAGCCTTACTCTTTCAAAGTGAAGGACTAGGTACTGAAGGAAATGCTATTATAAGAAGGCATACACATTACAAATGTTTTAACTCTCAACCGCTTGAGATCTTTTATCACACAAGCCATTTGGCAAATATTTAAAGAAGAGGGAATTCAGACAACTTCTTCTGAGTCTTTTGTGTTCCTAGCACTAGAACACTTGGTCTACGCGATCCTACCCATATACTACAACTCAGAGCTTCAACATGCGTACTTTGACACAAAGTATGTGATACTAAGTGTTACAACCAACATGGTTCACATATCAAAAGCATGGATCCCTTCATGCATAGCAAAACATTCATAAGCATCACTCATATCAATCAACATAAACATTATACATTCCAACGCATTCATACATAAACATCATACATTCCAACACATTCATACATAAACAACATACATTCCAACACATTTATACATAAGCCAACTATGCTTCGAAAGGGTTCAACATACTTTGTGTCTTTGACACTTGCTACAATGTGCCTCGACACCTTGCCCTTCATGCCACCAACCAAGTGATGAAATGTACAACCCGTACTCTAATATCATTTGGCAACTTGCCACTCATGCCACCAACCAGGTGAAGAAGGAACTCATCTTCATGCAACCAACCAGGTGATGAAATGTACAACCTGTACTCTCATTCATGCCACCAACCAGGTGATGAAATGTACAACCCGTACTCTAATATCATTTAGCAACTTGCCACTCATGCCACCAACCAGGTGATGAAATGTACAACCCGTACTCTCCTTCATGCCACCAACCAGGTGATGAAATGTACAACCCGTACTCTAATATCATTTGGCAACTTGCCACTCATGCCACCAACCAGGTGAAGAAGCAACTCATCTTCATGCCACCAACCAGGTGATGAAATGTACAACCCGTACTCTCCTTTATGCCACCAACCATGTGATGAAATGTACAACCCGTACTCTAATATCATTTGGTAACTTGCCATTCATGCCACCAATTAGGTGAAGAATGAACTCATCCTCGTGCCACCAACCAGGTGATGAAATGTGATGAAATGTGATGAAAGAACTCACCTTCATACCACCAACCAAGTGATGAAAGCAACTCACCATTCATTCCACCTACCAGAAGACGAGTGGTACAACTTATACATGTGAACTCCTAGCATTCACAAATAATAAAAAACCCTCAAGCTTGATAACTCAACTAGGGGAGCATTTATGCCCAACAAGAGTTATACTCACCAACAAAGTCTTATTGAAAGCCAACAACAATGTCAGTGCATGGCGTACGAAGATCAAGCTATTCAGCCCTCTTGCATCTGCTTCAGACATTTTCCCTCTGTAACAATGCAAACACTACAACTCGTAGAAAGCTTCACACTTTTGATCAAGATAGTGTGAAGCAAAACCAATTTAGGGTGCCAACAAGAGCTTCATCAAAGGAGTTCAACCATAATTCTCAAAAGCTTCACACACTGTTGATCAAGACAGTGTGAAGCAAAACCAATTTATAGTGCCAACAAGAGCTTCATCAATGAAGGGCAACCACAATTCTCAAAAGCTTCACACACTCTTGATCAAGATAGTGTGAAGCAAAACCAATTTATGGTGCCAATAAAAGCTTTATCAAAGGAGTTCAACCACAATTCTCAAAAGCTTCACACACTCTTGATCAAGACAGTGTGAAGCAAAACAAATTTATGGTGCTAACAAGAGCTTCATCAATAGAGGGCAACCACAATTCTTAAAAACTTCACACTATCTTGATCAAGATAGTGTGAAGCAAAATCAATTTGTGGTACCCAACAAAGCTTCACCACAAAAGCTTTACCAACAAAAGCTTCATCAATGGAGGACAACTACAAATTCTCAAAAGCTTCACACTATCAATTCATGGTACCCAACAAAAGCTTCAACTCTAAAGCTTCACTTACAAAAGCTTCACCTACAAAAGCTTCACCCACAATAACTTCACCTACAAAAGTTTCACCCATAAAAGCTTCACCAAGAAAAGCTTCACCCACCATAAAAGCTTCATCCACAAAAGCTTCACCCACCGCAAAAGCTTCACCTACAAAAGCTTCACCCATAAAAGCTTCACCTACAAAAGCTTCACCCATAAAAGCTTCACCCACAAAAGCTTCACCCATAAAAGCTTCACCCACAAAAGCTCCACCCACAAAAGCTTCACCCATAAAAGCTTCACCTACAAAAGCTTCACCCATGCAGTTGGTCGAGCTTCCTCTTCATGTTTGTAGCATATTCATGTGTGAGCCTGTGCAACTGTTTATTCTTATGCTTGAGCCCTCTGATCTCCTGTTTGAGGCTTATCACTTCAGCCGCCAATGATTCAACTTGGCAGGTTTGAGCAAATAGGCTTTGGGCCATATTTGATAAAGAACCTGCACACTGAACACCGAGAGCTAGAGAATCCTTAATAGCCAACTCATCAGACCGTTTGGAAAGTAGTCTGTTATCTTTAGGAGTGAGAAGGTTCCTGGCCACCACCGCAACAGTTATATCATTCTTCATCACAGAGTCCCTAACGATAAGAGGACCATTAGGGGATAAGAAGGATATGCGCCATGTGTTGTCTTGAGAAAGCATGGCTGCCTCTTCACCAAAGTTCAAGTCAAAATGACGGTCGGATGGGCAAGACATTCTTAGAAATGATGAAGGAGAAATGAGGTGCAATAAATCTCTGAAGTAAGGGGAAAATTCCTACAAGCAATAACTCTCTGAATGTACTTCTTGCACACTATTGGTGCCCTTATAAAAGAAAGGGCAACATGGCCGTTGGTTCAAAAATCGAAGAGGTACCACTTTACACACGCAACATCAGCTCCTCGAGTACCACAGATAACTTTGCCAAAGATCTCTGACAAAGTTTAGACACAAAAATTTTGAAGGTCCAGCTACCCTACTATTACCCACAAGGGTAAAGGAACAACACCACTACTTGATAATTAGAAACTCCCTATGTGTATCAACCTCTGTGCTCCGTGACAAGGCAGACTGGCAAAAATGTCCAACCTGTACTCACATTCAAGAAAACATTCCTAACAAGATTGCTTGCTTAAAAATCGAAGAGGCACTGCCCTCCGAATCTCGAGAGCCAGACTCCCAATAGGATTACTTTCTAAAAAATCAAAGAGACACTGCTCTCTGAATCTCAAGAGTCAAACTCCCAACATGATTGCTTTCTCAAAAATCGAAGAGGCACCGCTCTCCGAATCTTGAGAGCCAGACTCCTAACAGGATTACGTGCTTAAAAATCGAAAAGGCACCACCCTCCAAATCTTGAGAGCCAGACTCCCAACAAGATTACTTTTTTAAAAATCGAAGAGACACTGCTCTCCGAATCTCAAGAGTCAGACTCCCAACAGGATTGCTTTCTCCAAAATTGAAAAGGCACCGTTCTCTGAATCTCGAGAGCCAGATCCCCGATAGGATTGCTTGTTCGAAAATAGAAGAGGCACCGCTCTCCGAACTTCGAGAGCCAGATTTCCTTAGATAAAACTTGTCTACAATCTTCACACGCAACATCAGCTTTCCAGATACCACAGACCACTTTTTCAAAGTGCTCTGACAAAGTTAAAGCACGTGAAGCTTGCAGCTCCCACTACATTGCTATGACCAAGAAGGGTAAACGAATAACACTACTACTTGTAGTTAGGGAGACTCCTATATATGTCGACCTCCATGCTCCACAACCAGGTAGACCTGCAAATAAAAAAAATGCTCAACTTTTCTTCACATCCGAGAGGGCACTCTCAGCAGAGTCTCTCGAAATACTCAGCTTCTTTTCCTCCCGATAATACTTCTGCAAACAAGCCACACCAGAGCAATAATATTTCATATCATCAGGGTTAAAAGCATGAGTATCCCATATCATGTTTTTTCCCTGTCTTTTCCTTTGACCTTGTTCTTACCTGCAAGACAAGAAGAAAGAGAGCAATCAGTCAGCACTTGGAATCAAGGTTCCTGTTAGGAACTGAATACCTGGAACCCCTTGCCTGATTACCTACCTAGCATTGCTCTTGAGTACTCATCTTCAACATCTTATGCTTCCAAAGAAGATACCACATCTGCCTGAGGAACAGATAGGGCAAGTGAGAAGGATACAAGGAAGCATGTTGAGACAAGCGCAACAAAACACGTGCCGATACATCCACTACTTTGTCAACAACAAAAGTATCCCAAATCATCAGGGTCGAACGTACTCTAGATTTGATGGACTTGTTTTGACCCTCAAATTCTTAAGTCGGCTTTATACTCTGGAGGAAATCAGAAAACCCTCTAACCCAGTTCAAGAATAAGCTTGTGGAAAGTTACTTTTTCAAAAGCAAAAGTATCTCATATCATCTCTTCTCCATTTGCTTCTCCTTATCCTTGTTGTTGTTTACGACACAAGGAGAAAGAGAACAATCAACCGGAAGCCGAAGTCAAACCTCCAATCTAGGTTGCTTGCTTGGAAGTCTGATTGCTTACCTTGTCTATTAATTCCTTCGGCAAATCTCCTAGCTCGGCGACTTGGGGGACTCCTACTATAGGGTTTGTATCGCACTTGACCAAGCCTGAAACTACAAGTAAGCTTCAAGTGAAATTGATACATTACCTTATGCATCTTCATCGGTTAAAGATACCACCCCTAGATGGAGGAAAAGTACTTCTAGAGAAGATGCCACATCTACATATGAGACAGATAAGGCAAGTGAAAATGATACCACACTTCGGTGATATCAAGTCCCCAACCGGGGAGCTTCCCTCACTCGGGAACTTAGGGGAGCACTGTTTGTACCATACTTGACCAATCCCAAAACTACTGAGCACCGGTCAACGTTATACCGTCAAGGACCCATAAGAGTTTCCCTCCAACCAGAAGGCCAATCACAGCGCGACACGTGTCGACATCATAAGCCAATCACAACACGACACGTGTCAATGTCAGAATGAAACTAGAAACTCTCTTCTATAAATAGAGATCATTCTCTCACAATATTTCCTAATGTCATTTGTACTAAATCATTCACTAGTACTCAGTAAAGGAGAGCTTGAACCTATGTAGTTGTGTAAACCCTTCACAATTAATGAGAACTCCTCTACTCCGTGGACGTAGCCAATTTGGGTGAACCACGTACATCTTATGTTTGCTTCCCTATCCCTATCCATTTACTCACTTATCCACACTAGTGACCGGAGCAATCTAGCGAAGGTCACAAACTTAACACTTTCTGTTGTACCAAAGTCCTCGCTGATTTTATGCATCAACAAGTAGTGCTGTTGAAATGATACAAATGATGGTATAAATAGATACTAAGAATAGTATTTTTGAAAAAGATATTGAAAGCTTTATTTTTTTTTAACAAACGATATTATCTATGTGAAGGAAGAGTGAGTTTAGCCTTATAATATGGTCCGTACTCGGTTTTGGCGAGAATCGAACCTAAGACCTCTCACTTATCAGTGAAGAGGAATACAATTAGACCGTAGTATTAAGTGGCAAAAGATATTGAAAACTTAGCTACTAAAATTGCCAGCTAAAGTGGTGAAACATTAGAAGAAACATATTCCACATGTAGATCATGCGAATGTTCGATGGGCAACAATCCACGCAAAACTCAAAAAATGCACGTGCCAGTCGGCCTCTAAAGCCTTTTAACCCCTTCTCTTCTTCTTTAGGTGGTTGTTGGTGCTCCCACTAATGGCTGGCATGCATTGGTCAATCACGTGACCCTCATCTATCCTCTTAACCTCTTTCCCTTCTTTTCCTCCTTGTATAAATACAATCCACTTCTTTCACTATTTTGTCACACCACCCCCACCTCCTCCCCCAACAACACCACCACCTCTAGCCCTCTGTCGTATTTGATCTTTCTCGACCATCGGATACATAGAAAAAATGGTGACCGTCGATGAAGTTCGCAAGGCTCAGAGGGCTGAGGGTCCGGCCACTGTTTTTGCCATTGGGACTGCAACTCCTCCCAATTGTGTAGACCAAGCCACATACCCCGACTACAACTTTCGTATCACCAACAGCGATCACAAGGTTGAGCTCAAAGAAAAATTCCAGCGCATGTGTATGTACACTTCACTTCCTCTCCGTTTTCCTTTTTTCTTCTGTTGATTAATATATTTTTTTCTTTGCAAATTATTATTCCTATTGCTATATATGCATGTGCTTGGTAACTGAGGTTGCAGAAAATTAATATGTATAAGGTCCATGAATGAAGAAAGATCTATGTTTCCTCTCCTCTCATCTCCTTTCATTGAGCTCTGCTATTAATGGAAGGGAAAAACATTCCAGCAGAACAGTATACGTGTACAACATGCAAACTACAAGGAAAACACAGCTACATTTTCTTTAATTACCCTTTTAATTAAATTAATTAAGTCATTAGAAAATTAAAACTCCGAGTAAATTAGACTCATTGGTGGACTGGCCGGGGTTGTTGTGCTGGTTGAGTTCATGTGGTTTGGGGATGTATTTTAGTCTCTTTAGGGTTACTCTATTTTATTTTTTTAGCACGTCAGCTTCAAAACATTTGTTTCAGCCACGTTTAAAAGTAAGGCAGCTCGCTGCAAATGAACCAAATTAGGAGAGTCATGCCACAAAAAGAAAAAGCTACAATTTTATTGTGTGTTGCCAATGGATTTGAACATTTCATATAAAGTTGGGTGGTAATTGGTGGATTGGTCTTTTGGATTTGACATTTTTGTGTTAATTCATTGCATTTTGGGTTCAAATCCTTCTCCCTTTTTTCTGTGTGGTACAGATTAGTAGTATTGCTTGTACTAAAAACAAAATGTGTGGTAGTTAACTTTTCTTGTGACTTGATGTAATTTTCAGGTGACAAATCCATGATCAAGAAGTGTTACATGTACTTGACTGAAGAAATTCTGAAAGAGAATCCAAGTGTGTGCGAGTACATGGCACCCTCATCCGATGCTGGACAGGACATGGTGGTTGTTGAAGTCCCGAGGCTTGGCAAAGAAGCTGCCACCAAGGCCATCAAGGAATGGGGACAGCCCAAGTCCAAAATCACCCACTTGGTCTTTTGCACCACTAGCGGTGTCGACATGCCCAGCGCCGACTACCAGCTCACCAAGCTCTGGGCCTCCGCCCCTCCGTCAAGCGCCTCATGATGTACCAACAAGTTTGTTTTGCTGGAGACACAGTTCTCCGTTTGGCCAAAGACCTGGCCGAAAACAACAAGGGTGCACGTGTTCTTATTGTGTGCTCTGAGATCACTGTGGTCACCTTCCGCGGGCCTAGTGACACCCACCTTGACAGTCTTGTGGGTCAAGTCTTGTTTGGTGACGGTGTAGCGGCGGTCATCATTGGTGCAGATCCAGTGCCCAAAGTCGAGAAGCCCTTGTTTGAATTGGTCTCGGCGGTGCAAACCATTCTCCCTGACAGTGATGGGGCAATTGACGGACATCTCCGTGAAGTCGGGCTTACATTTCACCTTCTCAAAGACGTTCCTAGGCTTATTTCGAAGAACATCGAAAAGAGCCTTAATAAGGCCTTCAAGCCTATACGCATTTTTTACTGGAACTCGCTTTTCTGGATTGCACACCCAGGCGGCCTTGCTATTCTGGACCAAGTAGAGGCCAAGTTGGCACTTAAGCCAGAGAAATTAGAGGCCACAAGGCAAGTGTTGTTCGATTACTGCAACATGTCGAGTGCGTGTGTCTTGTTTATTTTGGACGAGGTGAGGAGGAAGTCCACCGAGAAAGGACTCAAAACAACCCGAGAAGGACTGGAGTGGGGAGTGTTGTTCGGATTCGGTCCAGGCCTCACCATCGAGACAGTCGTGCTTCACAACGTGGTGGTTGCTTGCAGACTTTGAAGGCATTAAATGATCATTTGTACTGTGTTCCTAAATGTAATGTGTTAACCTTAATTTCTTTCCAGTATTTGTAGCTAGTTTTTGGGCTTTGGAATTTGTTTATTTTGAAGCGTCTATTGGTATCATGGAGTAAACCTTGATGCAATGGCTGCGTGGTGTCTTAAATGTTGAATAATAAATGGTTCCATCTCTAATTGTAGTTGCTCAGCTATTCCATTTTTTCAAGAAACTTCAAATTACAGATCATATCATTTGTGGATGCAAATTTCTTCCTCCTTGTTCTTGGACAAAATTGCATCTACAAAACAAATAACACCTTAGCTCAAGGCCAATAACCTCACGCACCCACGATGAAGGGGGGGGTTTGGCCGAAGAACCTCCGATGCCAAAGTTAGAATTTTGAGGGAAAAGTGTTTGGAAAATTTTGAGTATTTAGCAAGAGTGTAGACATAGGTTTTTAGAGAAAATGGAGTAGTATATATAGGGCATGGCGGGCCTCCTTGGGGGAGAAGGTCGTCGGCCCTTTGTGGTGTTTTTGAGTGTATTTTGTAGTTAATTGGTAATTTAAGTAGTCATTAATAGATTAATTAGGTACTAAATCTATTAATTAGCTAATTAACATAATTTAAAAGGAATGTTTTGGGGGTTACCTTGTGGAGAAGATGGATGAAATAGGTTTTCAATAAATACCTATTTTGGGCACTTTTGACTTGATTGTGGGATGATTGTCCACTGCTCGGGTTTGGGAATTCTAGTGCTCTTCAAGGGTAATTTTGTCCTTTTTGCCCAAAAATCCACATGTCGTCTCTTGATTATTTTTGGCTCCACATCATTTATAGATCTCAATGACATATAGTCATAGCTAGTACATTTGTATTTGGAATTAAAAAATTATGAAAACCAACTATAATTGTGATTATAATGATATCCACAATCGTCTCCATCACTCCTATGCCCTCTTTGCAAGTTGCATGAAGAGTCAATTGAGCACCTTTTTCTTCAATGCCCATGGGTGGACGTGGTTTGGTTTGGGGGAAATTTGAATATAAGGATTAATTGGATGGAGATCACAACTTGGGCAAACTGGCCGCTAGAAATGTCTGATATGGCCAATGGTTCAAAGGAGGTGAGGAATAATCTGTTATCATATATTGCCTTTACATGCCGGCATATATGGAAATCAAGGTGTAACTTCTAGTTCAACCAACAACAAATCTACCCAAGACAGGTAATTGTTGCTATTTCCCTTTTGGCTACAACCTTCAAAGAGGCTAAATCACTACCGACCACTACGCTCGTGCCCAGTTCTCAGGATACGAATATTTGTGTCCGATGGTCTCCACCGAGTTCGGGCTTTGTAAAGATTAATGTCGATGCCAGTTGGGTGGCTAGTGAAGGTTTGGGATTTATGAGAGTTGTGGCGTGGGATGAATATGGAAGGTTCTTGGCAGCATGTAGGTATGGTGTGAAGGCAACAAGTGTAGCAATGGTGGAGGCATTGGCTATTATGCATGGGTGTAAGCTGGGGATTTGTAGGGGTTGGAATTCAGTAATTGTTGAGTCTGACTTCCTGGAATCAATTTCTTGCTTTAGGGATATGGCAAAGAAGGGCAGTTGGGAAGCTTTTCCCATTCTAGTTAAGTGCAACATAATGGGGGTGGCTTTTCAAGATGGGTTCCAAGACTAGCCCACTCGACTGCGAACCTTTTGGCGTTGCGATGATGTAAGGAAGTATGTGATCATATTTGGGTTAATAGACCCCCATCTTCCCTTGTTCATGTTCTTTGTAATGACAGCCTTCCCTGCCCCCCTAAATGTATATGGTAGTGTTCTTTGTCAGGCACACTACCATTAAATATTTGTTTGGTGAGTCTATGCCTTGTGGTGTGAGATTGTGAGAGAAATGGAATGGAGATGTTAGAAAGACTCTACTAGACTTGCATACACGTGGATTTCCACTTCTCAATCAAAGTCTTATTTGGGTCCTAGTTGAAGAAAATTAATTGCAGAAGGAAAAAAAAAAATTGGTTGAAAAATGAAGGAGATATTAAAGTTTTACGATTTTCCAGTTCCGGCGCCGGATTCCTGCGAATCGTAAAACTTCAATATCTTCTTCATTTTTCAAACAAATTCCACAAATTTTTTATCAATTTGAAGCCCTAAACTAGTAGAACATGATCTTACCTCTTAGAGGTCCTAAAACCGACGAAAAGTGGTCGAAAAATCCTTCGATATTCCGGCTAAGTCTGCAACTCGTAGAACTGACCTATCCCGACGTCCAAAACCTGCCAAAAATTGTTCCTAGGTCTCTATGGAGTAGTTATAAGACTCCCTTAAGCTTTAAAACTCCGTGAAACGTCCACGATCACAATGGAGTAGCAGAGCACCTTGCCGGAGTTTAAGAGTTCTCGGGTTTTTGAAGTCAAATCACCAAACAAAAGGTATCACTGGATTCTAGAGCTCGAGAGGAGTAAGAATCTGGAAAAATCAAGCTCGATTCATAGAGTTTTGGTTTAGTTTAGGGGTGAGTATTCTCGGTTGTACGGATGGGAAGGAAATTTCGAGAGAGAGGGGAGAGAAGAAGGTTGCACGTGTGTGTGTGTGTGTGTGTGTGTGTGTGTGGGGGTTGCGGGATTGGCCAATAAAAAAAATTCAAGCCCTCATTGGGCTACAATGTCTAAGGTCCATGCAAATGAGATCCAATCAAAAGAAACCAACCCAATTTTACCTATTCATTTGTAACATTTTTGTAATGAACCCCATTCGGCCCTAACTCACGTCAACGCTCTCGTGACGTCGTGTATAATTTACTCATGTCCGCTAAAATATAATTTAAAACTATAAACATACATCCACATCACTACGACTCGAGGGTATAATCGTCAATTCCACACATCCGAGGATAAAATATATATATTAATTCAGGATGGGTCGTCATAAATAAGGAGACACTGTATGAAACTGGAATAAGTAGACACTATTTGTTTGTACCATACTTGACCAATCCCGAAACTATTGAGCACCGGTCAACGTTATACCATCAACGACCCAGAAGAGTTTCCCTCCAACCAGGAGGCCAATCACAGCGCAGCACGTGTCGACATCAGAAGCCAATCATAGCACGACACGTGTCAATGTCAGAATGAAACTAGAAACTCTCTTCTATAGCCAATCATAGTGCGACACGTGTCAACATCAGAAGCCAATCACAACACGACACGTGTCAATGTCAGAATGAAACTAGAAACTCTCTTCTATAAATAGAGATCATTCTCTCACAATATTTCCTAATGTCATTTGTACTAAATCATTCACTAGTACTCACTAAAGGAGAGTTTGAACCTATGTAGTTGTGTAAACCCTTCACAATTAATGAGAACTTCGCTACTCCGTGGACGTAGCCAATCTGGGTGAACTACGTACATCTTGTGTTTGATTCCCTGTCCTTATCCATTTACTTACTTATCCACACTAGTGACTGGAGCAATCTAGCGAAGGTCACAAACTTACCATTTTATGTTGTACCAAAGTCCTCACCGATTTTGTGCATCAATATTTGGCGCCGTCTATAGGAACGACACTTATTCCCACTCTCTTCAGCTTTGTCAAGCTGGTTTCCACCATTCATACACTCTCTTTTGACTAGGCATCCTTCTCCAACATGGGGAGCGAAGGAAGCCACAACACACAGAATGACACCCCTCTTGCACCTAGTGCGAAGCAACGAAAGAAAAAAGGAAAGAGGGTTGCTCTTCAAGCTAAAGTCGATGAGTTAGAAGCTCAGAACAACAAGATAGCAATGAAAAATGAGATCCTTCAGGAGCAGTATGAGAAGCTCTTTAAGACGCTTCACGAAATTAGGCGTACTCAAACACACGAGCTCGTTACCCCTGTGGACATCAACCATCATCTGGGTGCCCCCCAACACGAAGGGTTACCTTGCTTCGACATGGGTATCCCTGATGAGAAGCAATCTAATCATCAAAACATTGATCAACATGAAACTTCTCTCAACCCAGCTGCTTCGACCCAAAGCAGGAGAAGTGGAGGAAGATACCTCCTTATAGAAGGAGTGGAAGGATCGAAAGCCGTCTTTCGCGACTGTCGAGATTTCCTAAAGCAACGTCGAGACAATCCCATCCATGTAAGCTCGAAGATCAATGACCCAAAGGTCTCTGAAAGACTTGGTCTTCTCCCATGTCCCAAACCGGCTACCAATTTGGGGAAGGGGCAACAAGTCTTAGAGAAACACGAAGGTACAAGGGACTCTGAGGTATTTCGACAAACTCGCCCTAGAAGTCAGTACGGCGAGTCCAAGGAAAAATCACACGCCCTTGCTCAAACTTTCCTACTTCCAAGAGGAGATGGACACTTACAAAAGAAAATCCCAGTGGTACATGACTCCACTCAGGACCCCCTTGTCCTACAACTCCTTAATGAAGTAAACAAGTTGAAGGCTGAACGTCAGGCCTAGATACCTGATTGGAACGAACCTAGGCCTGACCCTCTCACAAGGAGGATCCTCGACACCCCCCTTCAAGCGAAGACAAAACAAAGGCTTAGCTTGCAACTCTATACTGGAAAGAAGGACCCGATTGAACCCCTTAACCTTTTTGAGTCTACCATGGCATACCAGATGCACACCGACGAAAAGCGATGTCTTCTCTTCCCCTCTACCCTCTCTGTTGGAGCTCTAAACTGGTATTGCCGTCTTGCACCTGAGACGGTAGACTCATTTGAGGAATTGAGGAAACTGTTTGTTTCTCAACATATTTTCCAGACTGATCACTTGCACTTTACAGACGACTTGTACACTATTTTCCAGAAGCCAGACAAGTCATTACATATGTATGCTAGTCGCTTCAGCCATGAGTATTCTCGTTGTGCCGAGGCAGACGATAAGACTGCCCTCAAAGCTTTCGCGGCAGGCCTACGTGACTGTTTCTTCAAGTACATGATCAATGCCAACACTTGGAAGACTTACTCTGAGGTGATGGCACAAGCTTACAACTATGCCTCCGCCGAGGCAATTACATATCAAAGGAAACCCTCCACAACCACCCCTTATCAGCAAGTAGGGAGTGGAAACCAGATCCAACCAAATGAGGAGACCTCGACCTTTCAAATGGCAGCGGTGCTTCCCCTTGCCTTACTTAATACTTTGCCAAGTCAACAGACATATTAATCTCAGGCCAAAAGGAAATATTTCCATCCATGCCAATGTCATTTTAGTAAAAGGAGTAAGGGACATTACCGTGTTAACCAAGGGTATCGCCATGATAATCCTCGACCCCAGGCAGTCAATACAGTGGGTCAAGCTCGTCTTAGGACAGCCCCTACCCCGAGGTATGAGGCATACACACCTTTGAACGCCATATGCGTGGCCATTTACCCCAGCATAGCACACTTGATACCGAAGCCAAAGCCGAGGCACCCGGATTACAAGCCCACGAAGAACACGAGCACGTTTTGCTGCTACCACGAGCATAATGGCCATGATGGCGAGAAGTGTATCACCCTTCGTGATCATATTAAAGCTTTGGCATGTGAAGGAAAAATTGATCAATTTCTCTTTCAACTTCCAAGGGCGGTTAGGTGAACGTGATAAATTCCATAAGTGGTCGCACACCCATATCTAAATCTTCCAACAGGGCCATGAAAAATAGTGAACGAGCTTTAAGGTTTGGCCACCAAGTGTTTCATATGGAAGACATTAGGGGAGGTAAGTATCGAAAGCCTAACTGGGATCCAATATGTTTCTACCCTGAGGAAGAAAGAGGTATCATCTACCCTCATAACGACCCACTGATCGTGGAAGCTCACATAGCCAACTTTGAAGTACGACGAATCCTGGTAGACACGGGGGCTTCGGTCAATATCATGTTTGCTGAAGCTTTCAAGGCACTTAATGTAGCTGAACACTTGCTCGATCGCTCGATTTCCCCTCTGATAAGCTTCTCCGGTGATATCGTGCAACCTTTGTAGAGTGTGCACTTACCTTTCACCATTGGTACATGCCCTTACACAGTTACCATTACCACTAACTTCCTGGTGGTTGATTGACCAACAACATACAATGTCATCTTCGGACGCACAGGCATCAATGATCTCAAGGCCATGGTATCCACACATTTTTTGTTGATGAAATTTCCAACCCCCCATGGCAATGGTTACATCAGAGGAGATCAACTTAGTGCACGATCATGTTACAACACTTCGGTCAAGCAACAGCACCTGCCTGTGCCCAAAGAAACCCTTTCTATACATGACCAAGTCATAAAGACCAGCCCAAATGAAGCTAACTGGGATCTTCACGGTGGCAACAGTTAACCCGACGATCCTCGAGATGACTCTTTCACCCAGCAAGCACAACCCGCTGAAGAGTTGGAGAAGGACTCTATCTCAAAAGATTATCCGGATCGCATGGTGAAGATTGGAACCACCTTGTCACCACCAATTCAGTTGGCATTGATCTCTTTTTTGCAAGAGAACGCTGAGGTCTTTGCCTGGTCATACGAGGACATGCCAGGCATCTCTCCCGATATAATTTGTCATCGATTAAGTATTGACCCCAAGACCAAGCCAGTGAGACAGAAGCGAAGATCTTATGACGCTAAACGGTATGAGGCAATGAAGGCAGAAGTTGAAAAACTCAAAGGCATAGGCTTTGTCCGCGAAGTCAATTATCCAACGTGGGTAGCAAATGTTGTCCTTGTTAAGAAAAATCCGACCAAGGAAAGTCTCCTGCTCCAAAAGGTCAATTATACCGACCTAAACAAAGGATGCCCGAAGGATAACTTTCCTCTTCCTCTCATAGACAGCCTTATAGACTCTACCGCAGTTTGTAAACTCCTGAGCTTCATGGATGCTTACTCAGGATACAACCAAATCCTCATGAACCCTCCGAACCAAGAACACACAGCCTTTACTACTGACAGGGGACTATATTGCTATAAAGTCATGCCCTTCGGCCTAAAGAATGCAAGAGCGACTTATCAGAGACTGGTCAATTCAATGTTCACCGAACAGATTGGGAAGAGCATGGAAGTTTACGTTGATGATATGCTAGTCAAGAGAAAACATACTGACCAACACATCACCAACCTATCTGAAACTTTCACCATTCTGAAGAGGTATCGAATCAGGTTGAACCCCAACAAATGTGCCTTCGGCGTAGGCTCTGGCAAATTCTTAAGCTTCATGATAAGCCAACGAGGCATTGAGGCTAATCCTGAGGAGATCAAAGCAATCCTCTACATGAAGGAACTGGTAACTTCAAAAGACATCCAGAGCCATACTGGCATGGTGGCAGCCTTAACTAGGTTCATCTCTAAGGCCACAGAACAATGTGCTCCTTTCTTGAAAGCACTTATGGGAAGTAAGAAGTACATTACATGGACTAATGAATGTGCTAAGGCATTCAAGAACCTCAAAGACTACATGAGTAAAGCCCCTTTGCTCTCCAAACCTGAGGTTGGTGACACTCTCATTATCTATCTGTCGGTATCGGCTTCAACAGTAAGTTTCGTTCTCATTTGAAAGGATGGTAATGTCGAACGGCCTGTCTACTACACTACCAAGGCCTTACAAGATGCGGAGACACGATACTCCAACATTGAGAAATTGGCTCAAGTATTGGTCATATCTGCTCAAAAACTTCGCCCTTACTTCCAAGCACACTCCATCATCGTGCTTACCAATCATCCTCTTCGACAGATACTCCAAAGTCCTGACACTTCTAGGCGAATGATTAAATGGGCAATAGCATTGGGTGAGTTTGACATCTCTTACCAACCAAAGCCAGCTAAGAAGGGCCAAGTAGTGGCAGACTTCATCGCTGACTTCACATATCCTGTTGACATTGTTTCTACGCCTAAAGAAGTTGTTTCATTACCCTCGAAAGCTCAGAAAATAGAACCAATAGCCCCAGCATGGAGTCTATATGTTGATGGCTCGTCCAACCAACAGGGTTATGGAGCAGGACTAGTCCTTACAACCCCTAACAAAGTGACGATGGAGTATGCTATTCGTTTCAAATTCAAGAAGTCGAACAATGAGGCCGAATATGAAGCCCTCATAGCAGGCATACGTTTAGCCAAACACCTTGGGGTTAAACAAATTGATATCTTCAGTGACTCCCAATTGGTGGTTAACCAAGTCACCAACAACTTTGACGTTAAGGATAGCTCCATGGCAGCATATCTAGCACAAACACAATTGTTACTCAAGCGCTTCCACTATTAGACCATCTAAATTCCTCTAGCGGCAAACAGTCACGTAGATTCTTTGGCTCGCCTCGCCTCAGCAGTGGAAGACAAGATTGGGAGAAAAATTCAAGTCGAATTGTTGGCAGCACCAAGCACCATGGTTGCGGAAGTGTGCAACTTACAGCAGGGATTACCCCAATTTATAGATTCCTGGCCTATGGCACCCTTCAAAATGACAAAGTCCAAGCTAAGTAGATTCAATACAAGGCTACCCGTTACTTGATCATTAATGACGAACTCTGCAAGCGTGGTTTTAGCCTACCATACCTAAGATGCCTTACACCCGCAAAGGCGGAAACTGTCCTTCAGGAAATACATGAAGGATTCTACGAAGATCATGCTGGATCTTGATCCCTAGCACATAAGGCTTTTTGCCAAGGATATTACTGGCCAACACTCCACCAGGATGCCATCAGAATATCCCGCTCATGTGATAAGTGTCAACGCTACGTAACTATTTCTCACTCCCCTTCCAAGTCGCTCACTCCTATGAGCAGCCCTTGGCCCTTTGCCCAATGAGGACTTGATTTGATCGGCCCAATGCCTGCAGGGAAGGGCAAGGTTCGCTATGCAATCATTGCAGTTGACTACTTCACAAAGTGGGCCGAAGTAGAACCCTTAGCAAACATTACTAAGGTAAAAATAGAAGACTTTTTATGGAAGAACATCCTTTGTAGATTCAGCATTCCTAATGCGATAGTCACCAACAATGGCCGACAATTCGACAACAATAAGTTCAGGATGTTTTGCTGTAAGTTCAACATCAACTTATGTTTTGCCTCCCTAACTCATCCCCAGTCTAATGGACAAGTTAAAGCCATCAACAAAATAATCAAGCGAACTTTGAAAACCAGCTTGGACAAGGCTAAAGGTTATTGGCCAGAATTTGTACCCCAAGTTCTTTAGTCATACTGCACTTCCTATCGGACAACAACAGGAGAAACCCCATTCTCACTTGCCTTTGGTACAGAGGCAGTTGTCCCAGTTGAGCTTGAGCAAGCAATGTTCCGAGTCCAGAACTACGTGCAAAGCGAAAATGACAAACAACTTACCCTCAACTTAGATCTAGTCGAGGAACATAGAAACCAAGCTCACTTGAGGAACATAGAAACCAAGCTCACTCAAGGGTCAAACCTTGTTCTTTCAAAGTAGGGGACTGGGTATTGAAGAAAAGATTACTCTGCGACAGAGTCCCGAGTGAAGGAACACTTAGTCCAAACTGGGATGGACCGTTTGAAGTTGTTGGCATCAATCGCCCTGGCTCCTATAAGCTTAGAAGCTTCGATGGCAAGACCCTTGCCCATCCATGGAACGCTGATCACTTGAAGTACTATTACAAGTACAAGTAAACTCATATTGTACAAGTGTTATGCTTTAGCCGTTCGACATCCTATGTAACGAAGACTATTTGGCATGAATTAAAAAAAGAGGTGATTTAGACAACTCGGTCCTAATACTCTTACATTCCTAGCAATGAAACTCTCAGGTTCAAATCTTCAACATGAATGCTTCCAACATGAAACAAAGTCTAAGTATATGTCAACAAGACTATACAAATAAACGAACAGCTTCACAGTATATTCGTTCAATCATTCCAACACATTCATACATAAGCCAACTGTGCTTTGGAAGGGTTTAACATACTTTGTGTCATTTGACACTTGCTACAATGTGCCTATACACCTTGCCCTTATTCTCACCAACCAGGTGATGAAATGTGAAGAAGGAACTCATCTTCATGCAACCAACTAGGTGATGAAATGTACAACCCATACTCTCCTTCATGCCACCAACCAGGTGATGAAATGTACAACCCGTACTCTAATATCATTTGGTAACTTGCCACTCATGCCACCAACCAGGTGAAGAAGGAACTCATCTTCATGCCACCAACCAGGTGATGAAATGTAAAACCCGTACTATCCTTCATGCCACCAAGCAGGTGATGAAATGTACAACCCGTACTCTAATATCATTTGGCAACTTGCCATTTATGCCACCAAGCAGGTGATGAAATGTACAACCCGTACTCTAATATCATTTGGCAACTTGCCATTTATGCCACCAACCAGGTGATGGAATGTACAACCCGTACTCTCCTTCATGCCACCAACCAGATGATGAAATGTACAACCCGTACTCTAATATCATTTGGCAACTTGCCACTCATTCCACCAACCAGGTGAAGAAGGAACTCATCTTCAAGCCACCAACCAGGTGATAAAATGTACAACCTGTACTCTCCTTCATGCTACCAACCACGTGATGAAATGTGAAGGAATATTTTGTGAAAACATGTTCATTTGAATAACATCTATAGCATGCATTTAACAATTAAAAGGCGGAAACATGCTTGCATGCATTCAAAAACAAAACATTACCCATGAAATTCAAAGCCTAGTAGATTGGTGAACCAAGACTCAACTCAAAATCAAAATGAGTTGAAATTTACCTTTGTAGATTCCTCTTTGCATAAGCAAAGGCTAATCACCCAAAGAGAGGGCCTTCATTCCTTGCATCTAAAATCTATGGATTTGGATGGATGAAAAGGTTTCTCCAAGTTCCCAAAATTGAGAGCCTCTAAGTCTCCACACCAAGGAGAGATTGGAGAAGAAATGAGTGACCTTGGAGTAGTTAGTATGGCTAGATACACCCTCCAAGGGGCCGGCCTCTTTAGAGAGAAATGGAGAGACATGTTCTCTCCAATTTTCTCCAAAACAAAACCTAAATGAATTTTGGCTATAAAGTCATATTTATACCTTTATTCATTTGAGTGGCAAACTTGTAATTAAAGCAAGTTCACTACCCTTCCTTTAAATGGCCGGCCATGGGGTTTTGTTTGGGCTTTTGGGCCTTTGTGAATTAAGTTGTCATACAACTTAAGTCAATGGACTTGACGTTCGAAGCCCATTGGGCCTTGAGGCCCAAAACTAACCCATGGTCTTTTAACGAACTTTATTCGTTTGACTAATTAACATATTAATTAATCCTTGCCATAAATAAATAATTAAACCATTTAATCATTCTTACTCATCTCCGTTGTTTCTTCAATTTCCACCTTACACGGTGTACGATCCATTAGGTTCCTTTTAGCGAGGCAGTGGGCGATTAGAACTCTTTCAAATCGATTGTGAATTGAAACTTACTTTCAATTCTCCCTTTAGTGATTACACATGTTTAGGGCTTCCACAAACCATGAGTGACACCTAGCAGCATATCATGGTTACCCAAGCTAATCAGAAGAGGTGAAGAACCTATTCAGTTTGGGATTACAAATGCAATACGGTCTTTCTCTAATTTAATACTCTTGACCACATTGTTTGGTTTGATAGTTTATTTATTCATGTCTACTATCCAATGTGATTCGTGTGCTTATATGATTACCTTGAATGTGATTTGGAACGCTTTCCTAAATCTCATTCATACTTTGGCCAGAGGTTCTAAATCATATCATAGAGTATTCTCCCTCAAACGGTTTGAAGGTTAGAGATCCCTTGTTGCGTATTCACTTGTCTCCATGACTAAGTGGCTTAACCCCAATGATGCTGTGGACACCCCGATGGGGTGACTTTGACATAATCAAAGATCAAGAACTTAACCACAAGACAACTGTGATGCCTCAGGTCAAAGGACTACTTTGCATTATCCCAACCATGAGTTCTCATGTGACATGAATATGAGAACTCTTCGTTGATCGTGTTCAGTGAACTCATTCTCTATTGATCACCTACGTACTTGTCTTGATGTCACACACACCAATGACTCGAGACTAGTCACTCTCCCTGAGAGAAGACACAGCACGTACTGATCTTAACGGACTGTCAATGCCCAATTGGCAATCCTATGATCAGGAATGTTTAGGATGTGTCTACGAAAGAATGGTCTCATGAATCTAACTTCTTTAGATTGCATTCTCCAAATCACTTATTCCTTGGACTTATCATTTAAGCATATAACATTTATATGAGACGGCTCAAACAATAATATTTACCCTTGATATTAAACTAGATTAGTTTAACATGTGAAATGTCCGTAGAGTATCATCATATGATTGGTTTTAGGGCACATTTCCAACAATCTCCCACTTGCACTAGAGCCAATCAGCTTGGCCATCAGTGATGATACCTCTTCTATAGTCATTTCATAAATGGCTGAATAGTAGGCCTAGACAATGGATATCTATATGTTATCCATAGAAGCAACCTTGAGAATAACGACGTCACCATTATACATGATTCTCAATCATGTGGTTCAGTCTCTCATTTGAGTTCGGACCTTGATGAGACCTTGATTCCCTGGCTTGAGCTATTGCCCCATTAGTGTCATAGTGTCAGTACACTAGATACACTTTCTGGTTGGAACCGAATAGAGAGTTCATAAATGAACTTTCCCATCCAAACAACATTGTTGTAAACTTCTATATGGCAATATATTTTGCATTCATAATGGAACACACTAAAGTCATTACTTTAATGTTTCCATCCAAATATCTCTTTAGTCATAATAATGAGATATCTGTTTATCTCTTCATTCATAATGAAGAAACATCCAATGATGGATTAGATTCACAATCTAATACATTTACGCTTCCATTACGTTACTCTAATTCTTCCTCGATCTTTGAGGAATTTATCCTTTAGTATTTCTTAAATACTTAAGGATTCACTTGACAGTTGCCATTGTTCTGATCCTGGGCTTGCACTGACATTGTCTTGTACCTGTTCTAGGTACAACTCATATCAATGTTTTTCATACAATATGAAATACATAAATCACCTTTCTGCGTATGCATAAAGGATTCTATTCACGCATTATTTCTTTGGGAGTCAAAGAGTACGTTCCCTTTGAGAAGAGCAACATCTTAGTCTCACTAAAGTTGTCCTCCTAATTGAAGTTTATCATCATATGAGAAACTTCCTAGCATTTGTTGTCTATTATTTAGGGCTTGATATAATCCAATTATATCCTAAAATCTATCATTATAGATTTCCATCCCATGTTTATAGACTATGTCTCCCATATACATTCTATCGTTATAGAATGCTTAAAGTCATAACTTTAACGAAGAAGTTTTTATTTCATTTCCAAAAATTAATATATCATATATATATTTATATTTTAGGAACATGATTAACTCCCATACACATTCTATCTTCATATAATGTTTTAAAGTCATAACTTTAACCAAGAAGTTTTTATTTCATTTCCAAAATTAATACATCATATATATATACTTAAATTTTAGGAACATGATTAACTCCCACTAATCTTTTGTAAACCTAGTAAACAAAAGATTCATTTACATCTTTATGAGAAATCAAACGATTTGATCCTTTTCTCATAAGATGCTCATAGCTCCCACTAGCTTGCTTAGATTCATGATGGATGGATCTCTACAACTTACATGTCTTGTGATTCATAGTTTTAGACATATATTATTAAGACTATCTTAACAATGGTTTTAGAAACTCATATTATGTCCAAACATTGAATCACCATTTAGTTGTAGCTAGCAATCTTCGAATTAATTGAAACCAAGACTATCTCAAAGATGGTTTCTTCAAAGTCAACCATTCTCTTTGATTGTAGTCACCTTAAGCTACCAATTAGCTATTTAAGGTTTCATTATTTCGGGTTAAATGATACTTTACCATTTTCTTGAGTATATATCATATATACACTCAATGTAGTCATAAGGATTTTCATTCTTATTTCTTTCGAATTAAGAGGTGCAACTCTATGACATAGTCATAAAGTTCAAACCATTCAACTGAGACGGTTTATAAATCCTTATCGACTACCTTGGAGCTTTTGGTATAGGAACTAGGTTGTTTATATTTGTTGATTACTTTCTTGTCTCTCAAAGAACCTATTCTTTTGAGTTCTATCTCTCGTTCATTTGCTCTTGGGCAAATCACATTGTAGGATTACAATGAACTACCCAACAAAACAACATTTGTTAGTTGGTTTATAGAAGTGATATCCAAAAGTTAATTTAAGGATATCCCACAAGATTGTTATCAAACAAATATTGCTTTTAGCACACAACCCCAAATCTTAACATGCTTAAGATTTGTCTTTCTTTCCAACTACATCTTATGGAGTTATGAAAATTTTGGAAGATCTTCTAATTGACAATCATATTGTTTTAGAAGTATATATATCCTATATATGGGTAATAGATAACATCTAACGAACCAAATCTTATTTGAGTTCGTTCTTCTCCTAATGGAGAAATTCATTATCTTATGATGCTATTTTCCTTGATATCTATCAAGGAAACTCATCTAAAGTGTTACTTTTCCTTGGATCAAATCTAAGGAGGTAATTACTTTAGATGTCTTACTCATCAACTTACATTTCTTGAATTCTTTGAAACATTTTACAAAGTATTCGGACTTGTGTTTATTCAAAACAAACTATAGTCCAACCGAGAGTGATCTTCGTTGAATGTCATATAACATGAGTAGTATTATGTTGTGGACAAGTGCCACTAACATCTAAGTGAATTAACCTCAACAACTTTGTGATTCTTTCTTCTTTCCAAAAGAATAAAGATTCTAACATTTCGCCTCTATACAATTTTAACAAGAAGGTATTGGATCCGGATCTAACGATCCAAAGCATCCATCTTTCACCAACTCGTAACTTATGTTTTAGAGGTATCACAACTTAGTTGGGATTAGTCACTACCTTGCAACCTTTTGGGTTTTAAGCATCATTATATTCTAAACAGTTAACACTACCATATCATCTCTACTATAGAGACAATCAATTAGATTACCATAATCCAATCATTGATTAATAAAGAACAATGTTTTGTCAAACAAAACATTCATCCATCTCTACTATAGTGACGGAATTAAATTCCTTAAAATTGGAATGTAAAGACAATCTTTGGTTTTTCCAATTTCTTTGGTAGTTCATATGAGGAAGTAAGTACTATCTGCTTTCGCAGAGATCTTTATTTTATTCACGTTCCGAATGTGAAGCACCTTTTCTTCTCTCATATATCTTCTACTTCTTATTAGTCACACTTTTACAACGATTGTAAAACATAGTTACTAATACGGAATCAAACATTCAAGTAGAAGAACCAACTGTTTTGAACTTATTCAAGAACAACTTACAACACCTTCGGAAGGTGTGTTCTTGACACTTGCAAGACATTTCTTGCAAATACCCCTTCCAATGTCCATCCTTTCATAAAGAAAGTTTGTTCCCTTGGAGTTAATTCTTATCTTCTTCATTTGACTTTCACCTTTGACTACATTAGTCATGGTCCCTAAACTCCCACTATCTCTCTTGAAACTTATTTCAAGTGTGTTATACACATCAAACAATTTGGAGAGCATGTGGTTTATTGTTCACTACATGGTTTACAATAAACTTATTGAACTATAAGGATAGGGAAACAAAGGTGAAGTCCTTGCCTAGTTTCCGTCTCGTTAAGTGATTTATCACTTCAACACTCAATAATTCAAAATCATCATAAGTCCATGTTGATGGACTATTTTTGTCAACCAACCATTATGTTCTAAACATAATTACAAACTTTCAAGAGTTGTTCAAGGCAACTCTCATTTCTTCATACAACAATTTGTAAGTGAAGAATCATGGCACATAAAGTGTCCATGCCTTTGTGCTTTCTTCTAAAGTTCCTTGTTCATGTAACAAAGAAACAAGCACTAATGTTTGCATTGATTAAGGGTTGTTCAAAACAACTCTTATTTCTTTATACAACATTTTGTAATTGAAGAATTATGACATTAAAAGTGTTGTCCTCTTTATGATAGACTTTATCTAACATATTCTTCTAATGATACTTTATCAATAGGAAGATTGTGAGGATGAGACTACTTAGGTACATTTACAAGCCATTAAAGACAATCTATGGTTTTGTAGTACCAAGTCCGGAAACTAAAGCTTTCGGCTTTTATTTGTCAAGTGTTGGATAGCGTTTGCAAATATATTGGTAAACAAATACATAACGAATATAAATTGATTCATTTTAAGCCATTTGATTCGGGTCTTTAAATCAAAATAGCACCACCCACTATTTTTGGCAAATTCCATATCCCTCATTGGAATTCGAGAGTTTTGGATGAAACTCTTAGTAGGGTATGGGAGACTCACTATTACCAAGCCCACCTCAGAATTATATCATGTTGGCTAGCGTTAATAATAATGAGAGAGTACGCTTACTCATTTGCATCTCTTGCAAGTACCCATCTAATTTAGCCTCTAGAGAATGATGCCTCAGAATTATATCATGTTGGCGTCATTTCACTTAGTTAAGTCATTCCCACCATGCCCAGTTCGTGTAGGGGTTCAAGCATAGCCTCAGAATTATATCATGTTGGCTAAACTCGTTGCCTACCTCACTTCATCATGTATGTATATAGAACTCCTCCTGAGTGTAAGCACGCACTTTGTACTCCCCCATTATAGGGTGAAGCCGGTGTACGAGTCACATACGATCGGAGCCTACCATGGTGGAAGGCCACGAAAGAGTGTTCAAAGCACTCTCACGCTTATCAACTTAATAATGGTTTGGTGGAGGGTTTTAGGTCTCATCACATATAAACATACATTTTAATCTCTATTAAAACAATTTTGGTCCAATTACAACTATTGGTCCATATGATTGTTTTTAGTTGTATATAATACTCCCACTATGCTTATAAAACGTTTTTAAAGCAAGAGTATATGATACTACTAACATAACCTTTGCATTCATTTGATGGACTATATAGTTGCCTTAGGGCCTTAGGATGACTATGAACCTTTGTTTAGATTCAACACGAGCCTTGTGTTGAATCTCAGTCTAGGGATGGAGATTGATTTTAGTTACGCATTTAATCACATTAAGGCGTGTTGTCTTAGGGGCGTTGGACCCAACTACTTCATTTTCATGCATATCATATAAAGCAAGAAAGAAGTACTTCAAAGTAAAGGTGAGCTTATGCTCATTACAAGATTTGCATAAAACAAATTACTTTAAAGTAAAGAAGAGCTTAAGCCCTTTTACAACATTTGATCAAATCAAATTACAACCAAAATCTAATCTACACATTCCCATGGTTCAAACAAATTTGAAACGGCCTATCACATAGCTCAATTATATTAGGCTTAGGTTCATAATCACCCTTTAATTAATTAACGCTTTAACTAATTAAATTGAATGCAACATTTTCATTTGGTTTTTGTATCCATAAAATTGATTTAAATGGAGCTAAATGAAATGAAAATCCAATTCTCATTTAAAGAGACAAAACAATTTTGTTCTCAAACTATTTGGGCCATCATGCAATAACCACAACTTTTTGGGCAATATTGCGAAAACATAAACTTTTGGGGTCACTTTGTAAGAACACAAAAGTCCACTACTTCATGTAATTACACTAGAACCCAAAATTTCAACAATGCAAAAACTTCATTAAAGGAGCAAAACAATTTGTCCTTCAGCGTTTTTGGACCTAAACGTAAAAACGTAAACTTTTGGGCCAAAGTGCAAATACACAAAAGTATCAAAACTTTATGTAATTGCATAAAAGCCCCAAAAGTACCCTATAATGTAGGGTGGCCGGTTTTGGGAGAGGAAAGGAGTGATGTGTGTGTTAATTTGTGAGTTTTGACATAAAGCAATCAAGTGGTGCAAGTGGTGTGTGTGAAAGGAAATCAATCCTTACACACCCACCAATATTTCTTACACCATTTAAACAAATATCTAAAACATTTAAACATATGAAAATCATAAAACATAAACTTTATGAAATAAACCAAAACTTTGAATCAAAACACAAACCTTTTTGTTCTTGGCAAAAATGTCAAGAACAATGAAGAACATTCATGAAAAACCCAAAAAATTTCCATGAACTTTTTTCACCCAAAAACATTCCAAAACCATTCAAACTTAAGGGAAATAACATATAACCAAACTAGGGTACATAGGGGTTCCAAAAGTTACTTGAAAACACTTTTAACAAGTCAAACAAGAACCCAAAAATCCACCCTATGTATTTGGCCGAAATTTCCCAAAATCATGGCACCAAATTTTAGCTCCAATATTCATGCTCATATGAACTACATCTACAACATTTGAGATGACAAATTTTCTAACAAAATTTACATTCAAAGAAACAAGAATAAAGCTTGTAACATATTACAACTTTTAAATCACAAACTATGAACCACAAAACCCAAAAGGATTCACCAACTACTAGACCTAGGCTCTGATACCACTTGAAGGAATATTTTGTGAAAACATGTTCATTTGAGCAACATCATATAGCATGCAATTAACAATTAAAGGCGGAATCATGCTTGCATGCACTCAAAAACAAAACATTACCCATGAAATTCAAAGCCTAGTAGATTGGTGAACCAAAACTCAACTAAAAAACAAAGTGAGTTGAAATCATACCTTTGTAGATTCCTCTTTGCATAAGCAAAGGCTAATCACCCAAAGAGAGGGCCTTCATTCCTTGCATCTAAAATCTATGGATTTGGATGGAAGAAAAGGTTTCTCCAAGTTCCCAAAATTGAGAACCTCTAAGTCTCCACACCAAGGAGAGATTGGAGAAGAAATGAGTGACCTTGGAGTAGTTAGTATGGCTAGATACACCCTCTAAGGGGCCGGCCTCTTTAGAGAGAAATGGAGAGACATGTTCTCTCCAATTTTCTCCAAAACAAAACCTAAATGAATTTTGGCTATAAAGTCATATTTATACCTTTATTCATTTGAGTGGCAAACTTGTAATTAAAGCAAGTTCACTACCCTTCCTCTAAATGGCCGGCCATGGGGTTTTGTTTGGGCTTTTGGGCCTTTGTGAATTAAGTTGTCATACAACTTAAGTCAATGGACTTGACGTTCGAAGCCCATTGGGCCTTCAGGCCTAAAACTAACCCGTGGTCTTTTAACGAACTTTATTCGTTTGACTAATTAACATATTAATTAATCCTTGCCATAAATAAATAATTAAACCATTTAATCATTCTTACTCATCTCCATTGTTTCTTCAATCTCCACCTTACACGGTGTACGATCCATTAGGTTCCTTTTAGCGAGGCAGTGGGCGATTAGAACTCTTTCAAATCGATTGTGAATTGAAACTTACTTTCAATTCTCCCTTTAGTGATTACACATGTTTAGGGCTTCCACAAACCATGAGTGACACCTAGCAGCATATCATGGTTACCTAAGCTAATCAGAAGAGGTGAAGAACCTATTCAGTTTGGGATTACAAATGCAATACTGTCTTTCTCTAATCTAATACTCTTGACCACATTGGTTGGTTTGATAGTTTATTTATTCATGTCTACTATCCAATGTGATTCGTGTGCTTATATGATTACCTTAAATGTGATTTGGAACGCTTTCCTAAATCTCATTATACTCTGGCCAGAGGTTCTAAATCATATCATAGAGTATTCTCCCTCAAACGGTTTGAAGGTTAGAGATCCCTTGTTGCGCATTCACTTGTCTCCATGACTAAGTGGCTTAACCCCAAAGATGCCGTGGACACCCCGATAGGGTGACTTTGACATAATCAAAGATCAAGAACTTAACCACAAGACAACTGTGATGCCTCAGGTCAAAGGACTACTTTGCATTATCCCAACCATGAGTTCTCATGTGACATGAATATGAGAACTCTTCGTTGATCGTGTTCAGTGAACTCATTCTCTATTGAGCACCTACGTACTTGTCTTGATGTCACACACACCAATGACTCGAGACTAGTAACTCTCCTTGAGAGAAGACACAACACGTACTGATCTTAACGGACTGTCAATGCCCAATTGGCAATCCTATGATCAGGAACATTTAGGATGTGTCTACGAAAGAATGGTCTCATGAATCTAACTTCTTTAGATTGGATTCTCCCAATCACATATTCCTTGGACTTATCGTTTAAGCATATAACATTTATATGAGACGGCTCAAACAATAATATTTGCCCTTGATATTAAACTAGATTAGTTTAACATGTGAAATGTCCGTAGAGTATCATCATATGATTGGTTTTAGGGTACATTTCCAACAAAATGTACAACCCATACTTTAATATCATTTGGCAACTTGCCATTCATGCCACCAACCAGGGAAAGAAAGAACTCATCCTCGTGCCACCAACCAGGTGATGAAATGTGATGAAAGGTTATGAAGGAACTCACCTTTGTACCACCACCCAAGTGATGAAAGCAACTCACCATTCATTCCACTAACCAGAAGGCGAGGGGTACAACTTGTACAGGTGAACTCCTAGCATTCACAAATAATCAAAAACCCTCAAGCTTGACAACTCAACTAGGGGAGCACTTTTGCCCAACAAGAGTTATAGTCACCAACAATGTCTTATTGCAAGCCAACAACAACTTCAGTGCATGGCATACAAAGATCAAGCTATTCAGCCCTCTTGCATCTGCTTCAAACATTTCCCCTCTGTAACAATGCAAACACTACAACTCGTAAAAAGCTTCACACACCCTTGATCAAGACAGTGTGAAGCAAAACCAATTTATGGTGTCAACAAAAGCTTCATCAATGGAGGGCAACCATAATTCTCAAAAGTTTCACACACTCTGGATCAAGACAGTGTGAAGCAAAACCAATTTATGGTGCCAACAAAAGCTTTATCAATGGAGGGCAACTACAATTCTTAAACCTTCGAAACAAATTCAAGACTGTTCGAAGAAAATTCAATTTATATGGTTCATCCAAACCTTCGACTACTATAGAGTGTGGCTTGCATCACAATCTCTTACTCAACAGTGTGGAAGCAAAATTTGTATATGTTGTCTCTCCCACATTTTCAAATTTCTAGTTTCCCAAAAAAAAAAAAAAAAAAGGGAAATTCAACAAACTTCATCAATGGAGGACAACTACAAATTCTCAAAAGCTTCACACTATCTTGATCAAGATAGTGTGAAGCAAAATCTCAAAAGCTTCACCAACAAAAGTTTCACCCACAAAAGCTTCACCCACAAAATCTTCACAAACCACAAAAGCTTCACCTACACAAGCTTCACCCATAAAAGCTTCACCAACAAAAGCTTCACCCACCACAAAAGCTTCACCAACAAAAGCTTCACCCAACACAAAAGCTTCACCTACATTGCTTCAACACAAAAGGTTCACCTACAAAGCTACACCTACAAAAGCTTCACACTATCATGATCAAGATAGTGTGAAGCAAAATCAATTCATGGTGCCCAACAAAGCTTCAACCTCAAAGCTTCACTACAAAGCTTCAACAACAAAGCTTCACCTACAAAGCTTCACCTACAAAGCTTTAATATATATATATATATATATATATATTTCGGAAATTTGAAAATTCGAAAAAAAAAATTTCAAAAAAAAAAAAAAAAGCCTAGGCCTCCTGTTCTTTGGGCCTAACAACATTCATAACAAATATATTTGGGCTACCACTTAAAAAGGAAATGCCTCATATGTCAACTTCCTCAATCGGAGACTTGGGGGACTCCTACCATATGCTACTGCACCTTGATACTCAGAAGTCTCACGACCACTCAGTGACTTGGATTTTTCAAGTCTCCAAACGAGAAGTTTTCCTCACTCAGGAAATTAAGGGAGAACTACCTCAACCTACATGCTTCACTCACAAAGCTTCAACATACAAGCTTCAATAAAAGGAAAAATTTAAAGAACTTAGTGAAGAAGGCCTTGGTGTATTTCACACAATACGTTGAAATGAAGAAAAGCTTGTTTATTGATATCTTTGATAAGTTACAAATATGTACATATACATGAATCAAAATAAACAAACAAGAGGGAGCCTTCACAAAGGTTGCTCAGAAAAAGTCTCAGCAGTCGGCAGAGCCCTAGAAAGAGGAGGCACCAGAGGGTGATTATTCGGATCCTCCGTACTAGGCAGAACCCCAGAAGGAGGAGGCACCGAAGGTTGATCATTTGGAGCTTCATTACGCAGTGCAGCCCTAGAAGACAACAGTAATAAATGTCTTTGGAACAAACCCACAAACCTCTGATGATCAAGTAAAATCTGAGCATCAGATTCCTGCAGTTGGTCAAGCTTCCTCTTCATGTTTGTAGCATAGTCATGTGCGAGCTTGTGCAATTTTTTATTCTCATGCTTGAGCCCTCTGATCTCCTGTTTGAGACTTATCACTTCACCCACCAATGATTCAACTTGGCGGGTTCGAGCAAATAGGCGTTGGGCCATATTAGACACATAACCTGCACACTGAACATTGAGAGCCAAAGAATCCTTAATAGCCAACTCATCAGACCGTTTGGAAAGTAGTCTGATATCTTTGGGAGTGAGAAGGTTCCTGGCCACCACCGCAGCGGTCATATCATTCTTCATCACAGAGTCCCTAACGGTAAGATGACCAGTAGGGGATAAGAAGGATGGGCGCCATATGTTGTCTTCAAAAGGCATGGCTGCCTCTTCACCAAAGTTCAAGTCAAAACGACGGTCGGATGGGCCAAACATTCTCAAAAATGATGAAGGAGAAATGAGGTGCAATAAATCTCTGAAGTAAAGGAAAAATTCCTACAAGCAATAACTCTCTGAATGTACTTCTTGCACATAATTGGTGCCCTTATAAAAGAAAGGGCAACAGGGTCGTTGGTTCAAAAATCGAAGAGGCACCACTCTCCGGATTTCGAAGAGGTACCACTTTCCACACGCAACATCAGCTCCCCGGGTACCACAAATAACTTTGCCAAAGATCTCTAACAAAGTTTAGACACATAAATTTTGAAGGTCCAGCTACCCTACTATTACCCACATGGGTAAAGGAACAGCACCACTGCTTGATAACTAGAAAGTCCCAATGCATGTCAACCTCCGTGCTCCATGGTAAGGCAGACTGGCAAAAATTCCCAACCTTTACTCACATTCGAGAAAACACTCCCAACAAGATTGCTTGCTTAAAAATCGAAGAGGAACCACTCTCCGAATCTCGAAAGCCAGACTCCCAACAGGATTACTTTCTCAAAAATCGAAGAGACATTGCTATCCGAATCTCAAGAGTCAGACTCCTAACATGATTGCTTTCTCAAAAATCGAAGAGGCACTATTCTCTGAATCTTCAGAGCCAGATCCCCGACAGGATTTCTTGTTCGAAAACCAAAGAGGCACCGCTCTCTGAACTTCGAGAGCCAGATTTCCTTGGATAAAGTTTATCTGCAATCTTCACACGCAACATCAGCTTTCCAGATACAATAGACCACTTTTTCAAAGCGCTCTGACAAAGTTAAAACATGTGAAGCTTGCAGCTCCCACTACATTGCTATGACCAAGAAGGGTCAAGGAATAGAATTATTACTTCCTTAAAAATCAAAGAGGCACCGCCTTCCGAATCTCGAGAGCCAGACTCCTAACAGGATTACTTTCTCAAAAATTGAAGAGGCACCGCTCTCCGAATCTCAAGAGCCAGACTCCCAACAGGATTGCTTTCTCAAAAATCAAAGAGGCACCATTCTTCGAATCTTGAGAGCCAGATCCTCGACAGGATTGCTTGTAAAAAAACCGAAGAGGCATCGCTCTCCGAACTTCGAGAGCCAGATTTCCTTGGATAAAGCCTGTCTGCAATCTTTACACGCAACATCAGCTTTCTATATACCACATACCACTTTTTCAAAGTGTTTTGACAAAGTTAAAACACGTGAAGCTTGCAGCTCCCAATACATTGCTACGACCAAGACGGGTAAAGGAATAGCATTACTACTTGTTGTTAGGGAGACTTTTATATATGTCGACCTCCATCCTCCACAGATAGGCAGACCTGCAAAAATGCTCAACCCTTCCTCATATCTAAGAGGGCACTCCCAACGAAGCCTCTCGAAATACTCAGTTTTCTTCCCCCCGAATAATACCTATGCAAACCAGCCACACCAGAGCAAGAGTATCCCATATCATGCTTTTTCCCTGTCTTTTCCTTTGCCCTTGTTCTTACCTGCAGACAAGGAGAAAGAGAGCAATCAGTCAGCACTTGGAATCAAGTTTCCAGTCAGGAACTGACTGCCTGGAACCCCTTGCCTAATTACTTACCTGGCATTGCTCTTTAGTACTCATCTTCAACATCTTATGCTTCTAGAAAATATAGGGCAAGTGAGAAGGATACAAGGAAGCATGTGGAGACAAGCGCAACAGAACACGTGCCGATTCATCTATTACTTCGTCAACGGTAAAAGTTACTTCTTCAAAATCAAAAGTATCTCATATCATCTCTTATCCATTTGCTTCTCCATATCCTTGTTGCTGTTTACAACACAAGGATAAAGAGAACAATCAACCAGAAGCAGATGTCGAACCTCTGATCCAGGTTGCTTGCTTGGAAGTCTGATTGCTTACCTTGTTTGTTACCTCTTTCGGCAAATCTTCTAGCTCGGCGACTTGAGGGACTCCTACTATAGGGTTTTGTATCGCACTTGACCAAGCTCGAAACTACAAGTAAGCTTCTAGTGAAATTGATACATTGCCTTGTGCATCTTCATGGATTAAAGATACCACCCTTGGATGGAGGAAAAGTACTTCCAGAGAAGATGCCACATCTACTTATGGGACAGATAAGGCAAGTGAAAATGATACCACACTTCGGTACTTAGAAGTTTCGTGATTACTCAATGGCTTGGATCTTGCAAGTCCCCAACCAAGGAGCTTCCTTCACTCGGGAACTTAAGGGAGCACTGTTTGTACCATACTTGACCAATCCCGAAACTACTGAGCACCAGTCAACGTTATACCGTCAAGGACCCAGAATAGTTTCCTTCCAACCAGGAGGCCAATCACAGGGAGACATATGTTGACATCAGAAGCCAATCATAGCGCGACACGTGTCAACATCAGAAGCCAATCACAACATGACACATGTCAATGTCAGAATGAAACTAGAAACTCTCTTCTATAAATAGAAATCATTCTCTCACAATATTTCCTAATGTCATTTGTACTAAATCATTCACTAGTACTCACTAAAAGAGAGCTTGAACCTATGTACTTGTCACAATTAATGAGAACTCCTCTACTCCATGGATGTAGCCAATCTAGGTGAACCACGTACATCTTGTGTTTGCTTCCCTGTCCCTATCTAGTTACTTACTTATCCACACTAGTGACCGGAGCAATCTAGAGTAGGTCACAAACTTAACATTTTCTGTTGTACCAAAGTCCTCACCGATTTTGTGCATCAACACTATTAATTTTATAAATAATGTCTCCTTATTGGTCCAATTCCATAAATAATGTCTCCTTATTGGTCCAATTTCAATAATTGTGCTATTTCTTGTTCCACTTCATAGATACTGGCATAGTTCTTGATCCAGTTTCATAAATAGCGTCTAGTTCTTGGTCCACTTTCATAAATATTGGCCTTGTTCTTGGTCCAGTTTCATAATTAGTGCCTAGTTCTTGGTCCACTTTATAAATAGTGTATAACAGTTGGTACAATTCATAAATAGTGTCTCTTTCTTGGTATAGTTTCACAAATAATGTTTTTTTCTTGGTCTAGTTTCATAAATAGTGTACCTTACACCATAATAGAATACTTTGATTCTTGAAGGTGTCAATGACAAATAGCAAGTAGGTTATGTTAGCTAAATTAAGTAACTATTTTCTGATGTGATAAAAACAAGAGGAAAGCATTATGGCAAAACCATGTTTTCTGATGGGCTTCATGATGCTTAGAGATTCCAGTTCTATTGTGAGAAAACTTTCCAAAGTTAATAATCAATTGATGACCTTACTGCTCCTTAGCTTTGACTTGCGCCTCATAAATCACTTTTGTCACCTACACTTTTACCCAAGAAAAAGATATTGTTATTGTCTTGAAAAGTTCTTGAAATGAACATGAGATAACTTCCATCACATGCACTAGACTATGAATAGTGTAAGGGCAATAACATAAAATTAAAACCAATATAGGTAGCATGTAATTACTCAAGTTGTATACAACAAAATCAGCATTCTCTCGTACCACGCAGGTTTTAAAACCACCGTTCTGCTAAAACTTGAGCAGAGACCTTAAGTACAGCATTCCAGTATTCCTTTTCCCATGCAAGGGACAACTGCCACAGTCTTCAGCATCATTGCACGGCACCCATACCGTCTCTGAAACATATATTCCATTGAAAAAGAACTGAGATCATATTGGAATGAAAAGAATAAGCTTCAACCAAATTTTATGATCGATAAAGATGCTACAATCACAAAGCACTAACTTAGGAAGCTTCTACGCAGATTACAGTTCTTTAGAATGAACATCCATAATTTGACATGCATTGATCAATAAAAAAGTGGCTTAATCATTTGCCTTGAAAAGTTTTGGGGTACTGTTGAAATGTGGATTACTGGGAATATGTTCATAGAAAAGTTACACTTAAGTTTGAAACCGAGGAAGTACATTAAAAGTGAAAACAACATTAGAAACTTAAAACAACCTCAGAAATCACACACAATCATTTATCCATTTCACTAGTCAAGAGCACAACAGATACCTTCCCTTACCCAGATTTTCTTCAACTAATATACTCACATAGTGGAAAGATGAATGTAAAATTACAATAAAATAGAAAGAACTCAGAAATCAAAGCTTAAAAATGCTAAAGCATCAGAATCATTTAAAATAAGTTTCTAATAACATATAAATTGATTTCTTGATGAGCAAAATGATTTCCATGTTTTATGATTACATGGCATAAGAAAAGCAAAGTGTATGATAAAATTTATAAATAAAACGTATATACCTATTTCCTTGGACAAAGAAACGCTATAAACTACAAAAATGACTCAATTCTAAATACTTCAGTCTCAATTTCGAACCTGACAGAAAAAATAGTATGAGATTGGCACTATGATCTAGCTAAAACAATCTGAAGGGAAAATTATGAGTTTTCACATATAGGGATTTCAAAATGACTAACATGCATATACAAATCAAATTTAATATACGAAAGCAGCGGAAGCATTTATAACAAATTATCAAAGCTATAGTCATGCAAATCCCCTTCAAGGTTGATAGGTTTATATATAATGCATCAAAACAATTTTAGAGAAGAACAAAGTGAAGGTTTAGTCTAATACCTCTTGATCTAGACTTGAGACCAAGGATGGACCACCTCCAAGCCCTTTGTTCCTTGAACTCCTTGAGCCTAGCTTCCCTCCTTGCCTCCTCCACTTTGTTAGAATGAGTGCTCCTAGGTTCTCTTCAAGTTTCCAAAGTAGGAAACCTCTAAAGATCCTCACCCACTAGTGTAGTGAGAAGGATGAAGGAATAACCAAAAGGGTGAAAGATGTGTTAGTAAAAACACCCCTAAGGTGGCCGGCCTTTGTGTAGTTTTAGAGAGATATTTCTTTTGCCTCTTTGTTGTTTTAAACACAGAAAAAACCCTAATGAACAATATCTCTATAAAGTTCCTTACATAGACAAAAGAAACCTAGCCAACAACTTGACTAAATATCTCACCCTTTCCACACCTAAAATGGCCGACCCTTTAGTGTTTGGTTTGGGCTTTGGGCTTTTATTATTTCAAGTCATCCAATGCTTGAATAAAAGCCCAATAGGTTTAGGCCCAATGGGCCCAATTAAACCCGAACGTTTCTTTAAGCCCAAAACGATCTTTATCGCTTTTATGATTTCTTTAGACTTTCTAAATTAATCACAACACTTAATTAATCCAATTAATTATTTCCATCATCCATTAGTTACTCACTACAATAGTGTATTGGTGAACAATCTTTTAGGTTCTAATTAGCAAGGCAGTGAGGTGATTGGCATCAATCCAATTGATTATATTTAATTCAATCACTTAGTGAATTAAAACTTCATTTTAATTCACCTTTCTTCTTTGACGACTACATTTAATCATCTAGAAGAACTCACAAGCTATGAGTGATATCTAACCATATGTCATAGCTACCCAAGCTAATGTAGAAGTTTATTCGGACAACCTATTCAGTTGGAATTACAATGTAATTCGATCCTTCTCTAAAACAATATTCTCAATCACATCATTAGGGTATGGATATATTATGTCAAACCCCTAATGTGATTATTCCTTCTTATATGATTCAATTGAGTCGTATAGGAACACTTTCCTTTATTACGCTTGATACTTCGGCCGAAGATTCCCGAATCATATCTTAGAGTATTCTTCCTCTCTTATCGAGGATTAGAGATTCCTTGTTGGGCATACACTTGCCTTCATGACTAAGTGGCTTAACCCCAACTATGCCGTTGACATTCCGATAGAGTGACTTTTGACATAATCAAAGATCAAGTACTTAACCACAAGACAACAACGATGCCTCAGGTCAAAGGACTACTTACATTATTCCAACCATTAGAGTTACTTGCTTGACATGTGAGTAGACCTCCATGCAAGAACTCTCGTTCGATTGTGTTCAGTGAACTCATTCCCTTAATGAGCACCTACATACTTGTCTTAGTGTCACAACACGAATGGGATGAGACTTTCCATCCTTCCAATTGAAGCGGACACAGTATGTACCGGTCTACGCATTGTTAGTATCCCTCCGACAATCCAATGACCAGGAACCTTTTTGGACATTTGGTTATGTGAAGAAGGTCTCTGTAGTCTAACATCATTAGATTACTTCTTCAATCGATCCATTGTCCATGGATACACTATTTAGGACATATATCGTTTATTGAGATAGTCCTAATTAGTATCTTTGCCATTTGATGTATAAGAGTCATCCATACATCGATTCAATTGTCCTGAAAGGTTTCTTCCAAAGATTGACTTTCAGGGCATATTTCCAACACAATCAACACTAGCAAACAACATTGATCTGAACTCCTAATTCACGATTTCAAACTATATTTCTTGATTGCTCAATCACATATACACATTTTAATTAAATTAGAGCTTCAAAAGCATACCATGCTGGCATTGCCGTAGATGGCGACGGTGGATTTCCGATTACAAATGTAGTCCATGATCAGAATATCAGCAACAAAAGCCGAAACACATTCTTTTAGGTGCAAATTATGCGCAATCAAGAGAGGGACAAAATAGGGGGGAGAGAGAGAGAGAGAGAGAGAGAGAGAGAGTGTGTGTGTGTGTGTGTGAGAACAATTGCTTACCTTTGGCTTTTTTGTCGATGAAAAGTCTAGGTCTCTTCTCATCTTTACATAAGGGAAAGAGAGTAAGAAATATTGGGGCTGAGAGAGAGAGAGAGGGTGACATCGTTTTGCATGTTAGAGATCATCTGCGATTTTGATAGAGATGAAGATGGATCAAAATTAAGTTTGGAGTCAGATCAGATCTATGATTTTGCATAGTGATGGAGATGGAGTTGCGATCTGAAATTAGAAAGAAAAAATGGAAGGTTTCGAATGTCAAGAAGAAATAAAGGAGATATAGAATAGTAAGGAGATCCGTAAATGAAATGAAATGGAAAAAGGCTTGCCGTCAGGGGCAAAATCGAAAACTAATGATTGGGCCATTTTAAATGGACTGGTTTACTGTTGGGCTTTATCCTAACCATTAAATAAAGTTATTACATGGTTTTTGGTTAAATTCAAAGTTTTCAAACAATTTTCATTAGTTTTCCTTCAATTTTTTGGTATATAAATTATATAATAATCAACATTGAATAACAACAATGAAATATAAGTTGTTGATGCAGTAAATCAGTGAGGACTTTGGTACAACATAAAGTGTTAAGTTTGTGACCTTCGCTAGATTGCTCTGGTCACTAGTATGGATAAGTATGTTAATGGATAGGGATAAGGTAGCAAACACAAGGTGTACGTGATTCACCCAGATTGGCTACTTCCACGGAGTAGAGGAGTTCTCACTAATTGTGAAGGGTTTACACAAGTACTTAGGTTCAAGCTCTCCTTTAGTGAGTACAAGTGAATGATTTACTACAAATGACATTACAAAATATTGTGAGAGAATGATCTCTATTTATAAAAGAGAGTTTCTAGTTTCATTCTGACATTGACACGTGTCGTGTTGTGATTGGCTTCTGATGTTAACACATGTCGCACTATGATTGGCTTCTGATGTCGACACGTATCGCGCTATGATTGGCCTCCTGGTTGGAGGGAAACTCTTCTGGGTCCTTGACAGTATAACATTGACCGGTGCTCAGTAGTTTCGGGATTGGTCAAGTATGGTACAAACAGTGCTCCCCTCAGTTCCCGAGTGAGGGAAGCTCTTCGGTTGGGGACTTGCAAGATCCAAGACATTGAGTAATCACGAAACTTCTAAGTGCCAAAGTGTGGTATCATTTTCACTTGCCTTATCTATCTCATACGTAGATGTGGCATCTTTTCTAGAAGTACTTTTCCTCCATCCAGGGGTGGTATCTTTAACCGATGAAGATGCACAAGGTAATGTATCAATTTCACTTGAAGCTTACTTGTAGTTTCGGGCTTGGTCAAGTGCGATACAGAACCCTATAGTAGGAGTCCCCCAAGTCGCCGAGCTAGGAGATTTTCCGAAAGAGGTAACAGACAAGGTAAGCAATCAGACTTCCAAGCAAGCAACCTGGATCGGAGGTTCGACATCAGCTACCGGTTGATTGTTCTCCTTCTCCTTGTGTCGTAAACAGCAACAAGGATAAGGAGAAGCAAATAGAGAAGAGATGATATGAGATACTTTTGCTTTTGAAGAAGTAACTTTCCACATGCTTATTCTTGAAGTAGGCTGAAGGGTTTTCTGGTTTCCTCCAGAGTATAAGGCCGACTCAAGAATTTTAGGGTCAAAACAAGTCCATTAAATCAAGAGTGCATTGGACCTTGATGATATGGGATACTTTTGCTATTGACGAAGTAGTGGATGAATCGGCACGTGTCCTGTTACGCTTGTCTTCACATGCTTCCTTGTATCATTCTCACTTGCCCTATCTGTTCCTCAGGTAGATGTGGTATCTTTTCTGGAAGCATAAGATGTTGAAGATGAGTACTCGAGAGCAATGCTAGGTAAGTAGTCAAGCAAGAGATTCCAGGCAGTCAGTTCCTGACTGGAAGCTTGATTCCAAGTGCTAACTGATTGTTCTCTTTCTCCTTGTCTTGCAGGTAAGAACAAGGGCAAAGGAAAAGATAGGGAAAAAGCATGATATGGGATACTTTTGTTTTTGACCCTGATGATATGAGATACTCTTACTCTGGTGTGGCTAGTTTGCATAGGTATTATTCGGGGGGGAAGAAGGATGAGTATTTCGAGAGGCTTCATTGGGAGTGCCCTCTCAGATATGAGGAAGGGTTGAGCATTTTTGCAGGTTTGCCTGTTCGTGGAGGATGGAGGTCGACATATATAAGAGTCTCCCAAACAATAAGTAGTAATGCTATTCCTTTACCCTTCTTGGTTGTAGCAATGTAGTGGAAGCTGCAAGCTTCATATGTTTTAACTTTGTCAGAGCACTTTGAAAAAGTGGTATGCGGTGTCTGGAAAGCTGATGTTGCATGTGAAGATTTCAGACAAGCTTTATCCAAGGAAATCTGATTCTCGAAGTCCGGAGAGCGATGCCTCTTTGGTTTTTGAACAAGCAATCCTATAGGGGATTTGGCTCTCGAGATTTAGAGAATGGTGCCTCTTCGATTTTTGAGAAAGCAATCATGTTGGGAGTCTGGCTCTTAAGATTCGAAGAGCGGTGCATCTTTGATTTTTGAGAAAATAATCCTGTTAGGAGTCTGGCTCTCGAGATTTGGAGGGCGGTGCCTCTTTGATTTTTGAGCAAGTAATAATGCTATTCCTTTACCCTTCTTGGTCATAGCAATGTAGTGGGAGCTGCAAGCTTCACATGTTTTAACTTTGTCAGAGTGATGCGTAAAATAAGTTAACACACAAATTAACCCTCTTTTTGACAATTGTAGTATAGATGTAAGTAGGGTATCGTTCTAGGCCGGGGATTAGGAGGGATTGCTAATCTATTCTAAATTAATTTAAAAATATTAAATAAGACTCAATGACACAAAACTAGGCTAAAAACTCTAATAACTCGAAACACACTTAGAATGACTCAAAATAATGAAAACAATCAAATTAGACACTAGGAACTGAAATGGACGGAAATTGAATTAAAAGACTAACAACAATGAAAACTAACTAAATAATATAATTTAATAATGGGGGGGGTTTGGTTTTGACGAGAAGTAAATTAAACTTAAATAAATTACAGAATTGACAAAAGCATGAAATTAAGGTGAAAGGATAGGTGACGGACTAGCTAGAGGGTTCTTCTCCACACATGACACATATGCAACCTAAATTGATTTTCAGTTGTTCTTTCAATAAATTGTAAATCTCAATGCCCCAAATTAATAGTGAATTGCACTAATTAACCCTCAGTTTTTCCACAAGTTATTGGGTTGGATGATTGCATACAACAACCCAAAACATTCCCTACAAGTTCCCTACATGAATTGCATAATAGAGATACAAGCAAGAATCATTAAGTTCTATGAAAAACATAAGCATTGACGAGGCACTCGTTACTATGATTTGCATGAAACTTATGCCAAGAATTTACTTAACGTGATTGTGACTAGCAACCTTCACTACTTGTGAATATAAGTTCATAACGATTAGGTGAAACTCCCTTATATTCTAGCGTCAAATTCATGCATGTAAATTAAGTATGCATTCTTAATCGACATACAAAAATAAGCTATCAATCAAGCAGTTAAGCAAATTAAATCACAACTCAGAAATCACAACTGAAGGTAATCAATTCATATTACAAATATATTCATGGCTTTGAATTAACCTCTAGCCAAAATAAATTTAGTTACACATTATTAAAACAGAAACAAACCAAAAGTAAAACATGGGTTTGAGAAGATAAAACCAAGAAAAGAAGATCTGCCCTCCTGCTCCGTGCCTGCCCTCTGTCGTCAGTCTCTCTGCTTCTCTGCCGTGTCAGTCTCTCTGCTTCTCTGCTGCTTCTGTGCTATTTTCTTTTTATTTTTCCCGCACAGCCTCGCCCTCTCTCCCGTTCTGTTTCTGCCCTCTCTCCCCCTTGGTTTCTTTTCCGTCTCACTTCCCTTCACTGCTTCTTTTATTTTCCCTTTATTTTCTGCCTTCCGTCTCTTTTTCATCCTTGCTGCCTTCCACTCCACTTTATTCCTCAATCATTCCCAGGCCTTCCCACTTCTTTATTTTCTTATTCCTTCCACCATTCCGTGTATTATCTTCTCCCTTCACAACATGAATCATGATGATGTTTCAAACATCATCATGACTTATCATTATTATTATTTTTTAATTTAATTTAAAAGCTGATCTACACAGACAGTTTTGACGAATTTATTACATAAAATTTCACTTGTTCTATTTTTATTTTCTTTGCATAACAAATCCTATAAACACAAAAATAACGTAAATAGCTCAAAAATATAAGGAACTAACTAAGAAAAGACGAGTGAATTCGAAGTAAAAATATATATAAATATGATCCGATCACAGAGCGCTTTGAAAAAATGGTCTGTGGTATTTGGAAAGTTGATGTTGCATGTGAAGATTGCGGACAAGCTTTATCCAAGGAAATCTGGCTCTCGAAGTTCGAAGAGTAGTGCATCTTCAATTTTTGAACAAGCAATCTTGTCGGGGATCTAACTCTCGAGATTCAGAGACCAGTGCCTCTTCAATTTTTAAGAGAGCAATCCTGTTGGGAGTCTGACTCTTGAGATTCGGAAAGCAGTGTTTCTTCGATTTTTGAGAAAATAATCCTATTGGGAGTCTGGCTCTCGAGATTCGAGGAGTGGTGCCTCTTCGATTTTTGAGCAAACAATCTTGTTGGGAGTGTTTTCTCGAATGTGAGTAAAGGTTGGGCATTTTTGCTAGTCTTCCTTGCCACAAAGCACGAAGGTTGACACACATTGGGACTTTCTAGTTATCAAGCAGTGGTGCTGTTCCTTTACCCTTGTGAGTAATAGTAGGGTAGCTGGACCTTCAAAATTTATGTGTCTAAACTTTGTCAGAGATCTTTGGCAAAGTTATCTGTGGTACCCGATGAGCTGATGTTGCATGTGGAAAGTGGTGCCACTTCGGAATCCAGAGAGTGGTGCCTCTTCGATTCTTGAACCAACGGCCATGTTGCCCTTTGTTTTATAAGGGCACCAATTATGTACAAGAAGTACATTCAGAAAGTTATTGCTTGTAGGAATTTTCCCCTTACTTCATAGATTTATTACACCTTATTTCTCCTTCATCATTTCTGAGAATGTCTGGCCTATCCGACCGTCGTTTTGACTTGAACTTTGGTGAAGAGGCAGCTATGCCTTCTCAAGACAACATATGGCACCCATCCTTCTTATTCCCTACTGGTCCTCTTACCGTTAGGGACTCTGTGATGAAGAATGATATGACAGTTGCGGTGGTGGCTAGGAAACTTATCACTCCCAAAGATAACAGACTACTTTCCAAACGGTCTGATGAGTTAGCTGTTACGGATTCTCTGGCTCTCAGTGTTCAGTGTGTGGTTATGTGTCTAGTATGGCCCAACGCCTATTTGCTCGAGCCCGCCAAGTTGAATCATTGGCGGCTGAAGTGATAAGTCTCAAACAGGAGATCAGATGGCTCAAGCATAAGAATAAACAATTGCATAGGCTCGCACATGACTATGCTACAAATATGAAGAGGAAGCTCGACCAACTGCAGGAATCTGATGGTCAGATTTTACTTGATCATCAGAGGTTTGTGGGTTTGTTCCAAAGGCATTTACTACCTTCGTCTTCTGGGGCTGTACTGCGTAATGAAGCTCCAAATGATCAACCTTCGGTGCCTTCTCCTTCTGAGGTTCTACCTAGTTCTGAGCAACCTTTGTGAAGGCTCCCTCTTGTTTGTTTATTTTGATTCATATATATGTACATATTTGTAACTTATCGGAGATGTCAATAAACAAGCTTTGCTTCATTTCAACGTATTGTGTTAAATACACCAAGGCCTTCTTCACTAAGTTCTTTAAATTTTTCCTTTTGTTGAAGCTTGTATGTTGAAGCTTTGTGAGTGAAGCATGTAGGTTGAGGTAGTGCTCCCTTAATTTCCCGAGTGAGGACAACTTCTCATTTGGAGACTTGAAAAATCCAAGTCACTGAGTGGTCGTGAGACTTCCGAGTATCAAGGTGCAGTAGCATATGGTAGGAGTCCCCCAAGCCTCCGGTCGAGGGAGTTGACGAATCAGGGATTTCCTTTCTAAATGGTAGCCCAAAACTCCTCCTTCATAAATATTTGTTATGAAAGTTGTTAGGCCCAAAGAAGAAGAGGCCTAGGCAATTTTCTTTTTTCAAATTTTTGCGAATTTTTTAATTTTTGGATTTCCAAAAATATATATATATATATATTTATGCTTTGTAGGTGAAGCTTTTGTCGGTCAAGCTTTTATAGGTGAAGCTTTTGTGGGTCAAGCTTTTATACGTTAAGCTTTTGTGGGTCAAGCTTTTGTGGGTCAAGCTTTTGTAGGTGAAGCTTTTATGGGTCAAGCTTTTGTGTGTCAAGCTTTTATAGGTCAAGCTTTTGTGGGTCAAGCTTTTATAGGTCAAGCTTTTATGGGTCAAGCTTTTGTGGGTCAAGCATTTGTGGGTCAAGCTTTTATAGGTCAAGTTTTTGTGGGTCAAGCTTTTGTAGGTGAAGCTTTTGTGGGTGAAGCTTTTGTGTTGAAGCTTTTGTGGGTGAAGCTTTTGTGTTGAAGCTTTTGTAGGTGAAGCTTTGGAGTTGAAGCTTTTGTTGGGTACCATGAATTGATTTTGCTTCACACTATCTTGATCAAGATAATGTGAAGCTTTTGACAATTTGTAGTTGTCCTCCATTGATGAAGCTTTTGTTGGTGAAGCTTTTGTGTTGAAGCTTTGTAGGTGAAGGTTTGTTGGCCACCACGAATTGTTTTTGCTTCACACTATCTTGATCAAGATAGTGTGAAGCTTTTGAGAGTTGTGGTCGAACTCCTTTGATGAAGCTCTTGTTGGCACCATAAATTGGTTTTGCTTCACACTGTCTTGATCAAGAGTGTGTGAAGCTTTTGAGAATTGTGGTTGCCCTCCATTGATGAAGCTCTTGTTGGCACCATAAATTGGTTTTGCTTCACACTGTCTTGATCATGAGTGTGTGAAGCTTTTGAGAGTTGTGCTTGTCCTCCATTGATGAAGCTCTTGTTGGCACCATTAATTGGTTTTGCTTCACACTGTCTTGATCAAGAGTGTGTGAAGCTTTTGAGAGTTGTGTTTGTCCTCCATTGATGAAGCTCTTGTTGGCACCATTACTTGGTTTTGCTTCACACTGTCTTGATCAAAAGTGTGTGAAGCTTTTGAGAATTGTAGTTGCCCTTCATTGATGAAGCTTTTGTTGGCACCATTAATTGGGTTTGCTTCACACTGTCTTGATCAAGAGTGTGTGAAGCTTTTGAGAATTGTGGTTGCCCTCCATTGATGAAGCTCTTGTTGGCACCATAAATTGGTTTTGCTTCACACCGTCTTGATCAAGAGTGTGTGAAGCTTTCGAGAATTGTGATTGCCCTCCATTGATGAAGCTCTTGTTGGCACCATAAATTGGTTCTGCTTCACACTGTCTCGATCAAGAGTGTGTGAAGCTTTTGAGAATTGTGGTTGAACTCCTTTGATAAAGCTCTTGTTGGCACCATAAATTGATGAAGCTAATGTGTTTGAATGTTTGAGTGTTCATGTATTTAGTTGAGAACATAATGAACTGATTAAGCTTTTCTCCATACCCTAGGAACTTCCTTATGTTTCGATCTTTCATGTGGTGATAGAGTTTGTTTCTATTTGTTGTAGATGTCAGAGTTTGGAAGTCCTAGTGATGGGGGCTCCCCTAACTCTAACTCTAGGTTTAAACTTGTAATGTTGGAGTCTTGTACAAAAAATTCGAGATTGGGTGATCCTCGCAATTGCCAAGCCTTAGCCAATATTGGTTCTTCCTCCTTAATGTCAGCGAGTGAGAGGGTTATTTGTGACGCCATACCCATATTTTGCTCTGAGTTCACAGTAGACCATTTAGTGCAAAACTTGTTAGATAGCGAAAAACAGCTTAAGGCCATAAGGCAGTCATGTAATATCCCCCGTAGTGTAGGAATGCGTTTGGTGCATCATGAAGAATTGTCCTTTGAACCACCCAAGGGTCATGTTATGTTCTATACCCAGATATTATTGACTTTAGGGGTGAAGCTGCCTTTGCACCCGTGGTTGCAACGGATGCCGTCTTTCATTGGATATACGCCTAGGCAACTCTACCCTGGTTTTTGGGATACCTTGATCGGGTTTTATATTATTTGGATGGAATGTGGGTTAGGTGAGCCTTTCTTTCATCAATGGCGCTACTGCTATAAGATGCGCCCAGTGAAAGCATGCACTGGGTATGCCGAGTGTGCATGTCGGAGTGAGAGAGGGCGTATTGTCTTTGGTAAGAAAAAGGCGTACTGCACTTGGAAAAACTGTTGGTGCTTTCTATATAATGATTGGGAGTATGCTAAAGGTGTCACGCCTGAGCGATGTGTTCCTACTCATTTCCAGACTGTAGGTTGTAATGTATCCATTGTTTGCATTATTTGCTATTTGTTGTGATTTTCTTTTGCTTCTAACATTTTTTCTTCATTTAGTGACGCGAGGGACCATCAAGTTGTCTGGATGGAAGCTAGCTGACATAGAGAAGGTGTTGAAGGTGCCCAAAGAGGATAGACATTTGGGCAAGCTACGACCCTTATTTCGAAAGTACGGTTTCCAGCCCTTAGTGTCAGAGTGCCAGAGACGAGCAAGTAAGTTGTGTCTTTCATTTCGCCCCCTCTTTCTTTTACAAAGTTGCATTCCTTACTTTGATTTTTCTTGTTCAGTGGAGAAAGTGGGCAAGAAAGGGGAGACTAACGCCAATAAAGGGAAAGCACCCATGTTAGTTCCTGTAGACAACATTTTGTTTCACAAATGAGCTCGTAAGCTCCGGGTGAGGCCAACCCCTAAACCTAAGTTGTAAGAGGAGGTCCTCAAGATTGATGCCTCAAAGAAGGCTGAAGCTGAGACTATCGGGTGTGCTGCTACCATAGTTGCAAAGGAGGAGAGACGACTGTTGCCTCATCTTCCTACCATCAATCCCATATGTCCTCCAACCATGGAGTCTACTGACCAAGAAGGTGGCCTTAGCTGTAGCCATAAGAGAAAGTACAAGGAAGAGGTTGGCAGCATTCATTGGAAGGACTTGAAGGTTGCCATGCAGCAAAGTAGTTTTAGGTATGTCAATAATTGCCTGGCAGGATGTCGATCCACTGTTGATGAGCTTGGCGAGCCGCTAGATGAGAACAAATCAGATCGTGATCGGATGATGAGGTTATCTTCTTATGTAAGTGTTACTTTGTCATTTCTTTGCTTTCTCCCCTCTTTTTCCTGGTAGTGATGATTATCTTGTCATGTAGGTCATGACCAAGTACGATGACAGATTACGAGAAGTCGAGCGGTACAAGGCAAAGTTTAAAGAGAATTAGCAGCTCGTGAATGACGCCATAAAAACGAGCAAAGATTTGGCTGATGCCATCCGCCTTAAGGATGAAAACTTTGAGAGTTTGAAAAGGCGGAATGGTGAGAACGTGAGGCTCCAGAAACAATTGGAAGTGACTAAAGCACAGTTGGAGACAACCATCTTTGAGGTTTCCAAGGTTAAAGGGGAGTTGGATAGTGCATTGGTTGAGGTTTGTGGGCTTAATCATTTGTCTTGAAAAGTTTTGGGGTACTGTTGAAATGTGGATTACTGGGAATATGTTCATAGAAAAGTTACACTTAAGTTTGAAACCGAGGAAGTACATTAAAAGTGAAAACAACATTAGATACTTAAACTAATATACTCAGATAGTGGAAAGATGAATGTAAAATTACAATAAAATAGAAAGAACTCAGAAATCAAAGCTTAAAAATGCTAAAGCATCAGAATAATTTAAAATAAGTTTCTAATAACATATAAACTGATTTCTTGATGAGCAAAATGATTTCCATGTTTTATGATTACATGGCATAAGAAAAGCAAAGTGTATGATCAAATTTATAAATAAAACGTATATACCTATTTCCTTGGACAAAGAAACGCTATAAACTACAAAAATGACTCAATTCTAAATACTTCAGTCTCAATTTCGAACCTGACACAAAAAAATAGTATGAGATTGGCACTATGATCTAGGTAAAACAATCAACACTAGAAACAACATTGATCCGAACTCCTAATTCACAATTTCAAACTATATTTCTTGATTGCTCAATTACATGTACACATTTTAATTAAATTAGAGCTTCAAAAGCATACCATGCTGGCATTGCCGTAGATGGCGACGGTGGATTTCTGATTACAAATGTAGTCCATGATCAGAATATCAGCAACAGAAGCCGAAACACATTCTTTTAGGTGCAAATTATGCGCAATCAAGAGAGCGACAAAATAGGGGAGAGAGGGAGAGAGAGAGAGAGAGAGAGAGAGAGATAGAGACAGAGAGAGAAAAAATAGGGGAGAGAGGGAGAGAGAGATAGAGAGAGAGAGAGAGTGTGTGTGTGTGTGTGTGTGTGTGTGAACAATTGCTTACCTTTGGCTTTTTTGCCGATGTCAGTGAAAAGTCTAGGTCTCTTCTCATCTTTACATAAGGGAAAGAGAATCTGAAATATTGGGGCAGAGAGAGAGAAAGGGTGACATCGTTTTGCATGTAAGAGATCATCTGCGATTTTGACATAGATGGAGATGGATCAAAATTAAGTTTGGAGTCAGATCAGATCTATGATTTTGCATAATGATGGAGATGGAGTTGCGATATGAAATTAGAAAGAAAAAAATGGAAAGTTTCGAATGTCAGGAAGAAATAAAGGAGATATAGAATAGTAAGGAGATCCGTAAATGAAATTCAATGGAAAAAGGCTTGCCGTCAGGGGCAAAACCGAAAACTAATAATTGGGCCATTTTAAATGGACTGGTTTAATGTTGGGCTTTATCCTAACCATTAAATAAAGTTATTACATGGTTTTTGGTTAAATTCAAAGTTTTCAAACAATTTTCATTAGTTTTCCTTTAATTTTTTGCTATATAAATTATATAATAATCAACATTGAATAACAACAATGAAATATAAGCTATTCTCAAAAACATAACCCTAATCAATGAACTTAATGACCGCTAGCATTTTCCTATACACCATGTCTATGAACACATTTTTTTAGAAAATGAGAAGGTGAGAGGGAGATAGAGAAAACATGGGGGGAGTGGGAGGTTTTTGTTTTTGGTTTTTTTTTATTTTTTTTTATTTTTTATTTTTAAATATTGGAGGTATTTTAACATCACCTGTATGTGAGATTTCAATAAAAACAGTAAAATTTGGACCTATGAAATTACATTATTGCCCATCATTGTTTTTGTGTGATAGAAGACTAAGTAGTCTTTTCACATTCTTTTGGTTGACAAAGAGGGTTTCATTAATTAATAGAGATATAAATAATTAACCCACTAATTAAATCAAGAATAATTGAATAAAGAAATACATAACACATAGAAGGTGAAATTCATTGGAAAATCTCAATGAAAAGTAAGAAAATTGTGGATATAGAGATTGAATGGTGGATTCAAAAACAAATTTCTTTTTCTTTCTTAAGTAAAAAGCATAGAGACTAGATTGCATAGAGTAAATGGTCTTTTTGTTTAACGAATAGGATCAAAGGGTGGGAAACGGAGAGAAAACTCATTTATTATTTTTAACATAAAAAGTATTATTTATATCCCATCATGCACTAAATATATATATTAAATAATAACCGTATTAAAATTGAGTGGAGTACATAGACTACATGCATCAACATGAGTCATTAAAGCCTAAGTTTACCAAAAATCCTCACTGGCCTAGACCGCCCACCTTAGCCATATGAGTGGCTCCACTAGTGATGACAGGTTTTTTGGAATTGGATCATCTTTGGACCCATTTCACACGGATCCTTTGGACCACTTAATCCTGACAGTTCGCCATATATCGAACGGTAAGGTTTAAAACTATTTTTTTCCGTAATCTCTCCGACATTCTAGCAAGAGGAACACGAAATAAAGGGCATTGAACACGAAACAAAATGAAAACAAGAAATTGTAGGTTGAAATTGAAACTGTTTTCAGATTTTTCCAGTTGAAAGTTAGTGAAAGGCTAGAAAAAGAAAATTGTATTTTTGGATTTGCAACAATCTTGAAGGCCTAAAGCTTCTCTTCAATGGATGGTGCTATAGGAGAGAGGGAGAGAGAGAAGACAGAACAGACGAAAGGGCTGGTTTGGTATTGTTGTGTGGTGAAAAAAAAGCTACTTCTGCTGTGCTATAAGAATAAACAGCTGTGAAATAAAGCAGCAGAGTGTTTGGTAAACTTTTTTGTAATAGTGCTTTTGAAAAAAAAAGCAGTATTATAGTGTTTGGTAAACTTTTATGTAAAACAGTTGTGACGGTGTAAAATGACCAAAATTGTCTTAATGCAAAGTCCTAATTCATAGTTATAGCTTCTTATTGTTCTTTGTTGAACATATATTTCAACCAAGTCCGCTGGACTTCAGGAACTTGGATCGTGGTAAACACCTCTCACTTATCTGCAGAACAAAATAAACACGTAGCCAACAACCATAACTCGCTAGGTGGCTCACAGCCAGGCAATTGTGCAACAATCGCTAATACTTCCGGAATACTACTACCTATATGCAACGACCTCATCAATGAGTCTGTAGAACTCCTAGTTTCATAAGCTTCAACAAGACGGTCAATTTGACCACAAAGTTTTGCAGCACCTCCAATTTTTTTCCCTTTCTTATCAACCTTCTTCTTTCGCAATTCTCCTTGGTTAGCCGCTCTTTTTTTTCCCTTCCTACTAGCTTGCCTTAGATCCTGCATAGTCTCAGTTTCTTCCTCATCATCTGAATCAATTTGTCCTATAGCTTCCTCTCTTGACTCTGGTGGTAGTACTCCAGATGAAGGTGCCCATGCATGTTCACCGGTAGCAACTGTACTTAAGAACATACTATCTAACTTGTCCTCCATTTGAGGACTAATGCCTTTTTTTTGCAATTCTCCATATTCTTTGTTTATCTACAAGTAAGAAAGAATATGGTTAATACATATTGCATGATATCATAATACATATTAAAAGATAAATACACAAACCAGAATTTTATTATTCCACCACTCCCTAGAGGCATCAACGGTACCCTTGCTCGAATTCCACCCTAGGCCAATTTCTTTACCCACTAGCTCTTTCCACAACTTCCACTCATTTTTAAGTGCATCCCACTTATTTTTCAGTTGCTTTCTTTCAGTTAGCTCTAATATTTGCATATCCATCTTTGTCAAAGTGAGTGCCCGGACGATGTCCGGCCTCAAGCTCCTTGATGCAAACATCACAAAATATAGATATATTGTGGGCATTCCATGTAGCTGAAGGATTTGATGAAGATGCCCCCTTCTTTGCCATCGATACCAACTACTGATTTGTATATATATACCGTCAAGGAAAAATCACATGCTCTTGATCAAACCTTCCTACTTCCAAGAGGAGATGGAGATTTACGAAAGAAAATTCCAGTGGTACATGACTCCACTCAAGACCCCCTTGTCCTACAGCTCCTTGAGGAAGTAAACAAGTTGAAGGCCAATCGCCAGGGCGAGATACCTGACAGGAACCAACCCAGGCCTGGCCCTTTCACAAGAAGGATCCTAGACACCCCCTTCAAGCGAAGACAAAACAAATGAAGGGAAAATATGAGATTTATGTGGGATTTCTAGTGACTAGCATGCATATACAATTCAAAATTTATATACGAAAGCAATGGAAGCATATTATCACATAATATCAAAGCTATAGTCATGCAAATCCCCTTCAAGATGCATAGGTTTATATAAGATGCATCAAAACATTTTAGTGAAGAACAAAGTGTAGGTTTAGTTTTATACCTCTTGATCTAGACTTTAGACCAAGGATGGACCACCTCCAAGCCCTTTGTTCCTTGAACTCCTTGAGCCTAGCCTCCCTCCTTGCCTCCTCCACTTTGTTAGAATGAGTGCTCCTTGGTTCTCCTTTAGTCTCCAAAGTAGAAGACCTCTAAAGATCCACACCCACTAGTGTAGTGAGATGGATGGAGGAATAACCAAAAGGGAGAGAAGATGATTAGCTAAAACTCCTTATGGTGGCCGGCCTTGTGTGGTTTTAGAGAGAGAGATGTTTTCTTCCTTTTGTGAAAAACAACACACAAAAACCCTAATGAATTTTTCACTATAAAGTTCCTTTTATAATACAAAGAAACAAGTCAACAACTTGACTTCCTCACTCTCTCCCTTTCCCTTTATTTGGCCGGCCCCCTTTAGTGTTGTTTGGGCTTTGGGCTTTTATTATTTCAAGTCATCATATGCTTAAATAAAAGCCCAATGGGTTTGGGCTTAATGGGCCCATATTAACCCGAACTTTTCTTTAAGCCCAAAACGATCTTTATCGCTTTTATGATTTCTTTAGACTTTCTAATTAATCACAACACTTAATTAATCCAATTAATTATTTCCATCATCCATTAGTTACTCACTACAAGAGTGTATCAGTGTACAATCATTTTAGGTTCTAATTAGTAAGGCAGTGAGGTGATTGGCACCAATCCAATTGATTATATTTAATCCAATCACTTAGTGAATTAAAACTTACTTTTAATTCACCTTCTTCTTTCACGACTACATTTAATCATCTAGAAGAACTCACAAGCCATGAGTGACATCTAACCATATATCATGACTACCCAAGCTAATGTAGAATTTGTTCGGAGAACCTATTCAGTTGGAATTACAATGTAATTCGATCATTCTCTAATACAATACTCTTAATCACATTATTAGGGTATGGATATATTATGTCAAACCCCTAATGTGATTATTCCATGTTATATGATTCAATTGAGTCGTATAGGAACGCTTTCCTTTATTACCCTCGATACTTCGGTCGAAGATTCCCGAATCATATCTTAGAGTATTCTTCCTCTCATAACGAGGATTAGAGATCCCTTGTTGTGCATTTACTTGCCTCCATGGCTAAGTGGCTTAACCCCAACTATGCCGTGGACACCCGCGAATGGAGTGACTTTGAAATAATCAAAGATCAAGGACCTAACCACAAGACAACTACGATGCCTCAGGTCAAAGGACTACTTACATTACTCTAACCATTAGAGTTACTTGCTTGACATGTGAGTAAGCCTCCATGCAAGTACTCTCGTTCAATTGTGTTCAGTGAACTCATTCCTTTAATGAGCACCTACATACCTGTCTTAGTGTCACTACACGAATGGGATGAGACTTTCCATCCTTCCAATTGAAGGGGACATAGTATGTATTGGTCTTTGCATTGTCAATGTCCCTCTGACAATCATATGACCAGGAACCTTTTTGGACATGATGGTTATGTGAAGAAGGTATCTGTAGTCTAATATCATTAGATTACTTCTTCCATCGATCCATTGTCCATGGATTCATTATTTAGGACATATATCGTTTATAGAGATAGTCCTAAATAGTATCTTTGCCATTTGATGTATAAGAGTCATCTATACATCCATTTATTGTCCTGAAAGGTTTCTTCCAAAGATTGACTTTCAGGGCATATTTTCAACAACAAAAGCTTGGTTTACAACACTATACTGGAAGAGAGGACCCAATTGAACATCTTAACCTTTTTGAGTCCACCATGGCATATCGGATGCACACCAACGAAGAGCGATATCTTCTCTTCCCCTCCACCTTCTCTGGCGGAGCTCTAAACTGGTATTACCGTCTTCCACCTGAGACAATAGACTCATTTGAGGAATTGAGGAAACTGTTTGTCTCTTAACACATCTTCCAGACCAATCACTTGCATTCTGCAGATGACTTGTACACTATTCGACAGAAGCCGGACAAGTCACTACAAGAGTATGCTAGTTGCTTCAGCCATGAGTTTCCTCGCTGCGCTGAGGGAGATGACAAGACCGCCTTCAAGGCCTTCACAGCAGGCCTACGTGATTGTTTTTTCAAATACTTGATCAATGCCAACACTTAGAAGACTTACTCTGAGGTGATGGCATAGGCTTACAACCACGCCTCAGCCAAAGCAAGGACATACCAAAGGAACCCCCATATGGTTAAACCCTATCAACAAATGGGAATTGGAAATCAAGTTTTACCAAGTGAGGAGATATTGGCCATTCAAACACCCATTGCATCATCTCCTGCCTTACTAACTACTCACTAAGTCACCAAACGTATCTGTCTCTTGGTAAGAGGAAGGATTTTTACTCTCAGGAAGCCCATTACAACAAGAGGGACAAAAGTTCATATTAAGACAACCAGGGGTGAACGTACCGTCGACTATTATGACTATGGGGCCAAGCCTCACTGTTTCAAAGTGGAGGACTAGGTACTGAAGGAAATGCTATTATAAGAAGGCATACACATTACAACTGTTTTGATTCTCAACCGTTTAAGATCCTTTGTCACACAAGCCATTCAGTAAATATTTAAAGAATAGGGAATTCAGACAACTTCTTCTGAGTCTTTTGCATTCCTAGGACTGGAACACTTGGTCTAAGCTGACCTACCCTTATACTTCAACTCAGAGCTTCAACATGCGTACTTTGACACAAAGTATGTGATACTAAGTGTTACAACCAACATAGTTCACATATCAAAAGCATGGATCCCTTAGGATAGCAAAACATTCATAAGCATCACTCATATCAAACAACATAAACATTATACATTCCAACACATTCATACATAAACATCATACATTCCAACACATTCATACATAAACATCATACATTCCAACACATCCATACATAAGCCAACTGTGATTCGAATGGGTTCAACATACTTTGTGTCTTCGACACTTGCTACAATGTGCCTCGACACCTTGCCCTTATTCTCACCAACCAGGTGATGAAATGTGCCTCGACACCTTGCTATAATATCATTTGGCAACTTGCCACTCAGGCCAACAACCAGGTGAAGAAGGAACTCATCTTCATGCATGAAATGTACAACCCGTACTCTAATATCATTTGCCACTTGCCACTTATGCCACCAACCAGGTAAAGAACGAACTCATCTTCGTGCCACCAACCAGGTGATGAAATGTACAACCCGTACTCTTCTTCATTCCACTAACCAGGTGATGAAATGTACAACCTGTACTCTTCTTCATGCCACCAACCAGGTGATGAAATGTACAACCAGTACTCTAATATCATTTGGCAACTTGCCATTCATGCCACTAACCAGGTGAAGAAGGAACTCATCTTCATGCCACCAACTAGGTGATGAAATGTACAACCCGTACTCTACTTCATGCCACCAACCAGGTGATGAAATGTACAACCCGTACTCTAATATCATTTAGCAACTTTCCATTCATGCCACCAACCAGGTGAAGAAAGAACTCATCCTCATGCCATCAACCAGGTGATGAAATGTGATGAAAGGTGATGAAAGAACTCACCTTCGTACCACCAACCAAGTGATGAAAGCAACTCACCATTCATTCCACCTACCAGAAGGACGAGTGGTACAACCTGTACATGTGAACTACTAGCATTCACAAATAATAAAAAAACCCTCAAGCTTGACAACTTAACTAGGGGAGCACTGATGCCCAACAAGAGTTATAGTCACCAACAAATCCTATTGTAAGCCAACAACAACTTCAGTGCACAGCATATGAAGAACAAGCTATTTAGCCCTCTTGCATTTGCTTCAGACATCTCCCCTCTGTAACAATGCAAACACTACAACTCGTAGAAAGCTTCACATTCTTGATCAAGACAATAAGTTGAAACGAAGCAAAACCAATTTATGGTGCCAACAAGAGCTTCATGAATGGAGGGCAACCACAATTCTCAAAAGCTTCACACACTCCTGATCAAGACAATGTGAAGCAAAACCAATTTATGGTGCCAACAAAAACTTCATCAAAGGAGTTCAACCACAATTCTCAAAAGCTTCACACACTCTTGATCAAGACAGTGTGAAGCAAAACCAATTTATGGTGCCAACTAGAGCTTCATCAACGGAGGGAAACCGCAATTCTCAAAAGCTTCACACACTCTTGATCAAGACAATGTGAAGCAAAACCAATTTATGGTGCCAACAAGAGCTTCATCAATGGAGGGCAACCACAATTCTCAAAAGCCTCACACACTCTTGATCAAGACAGTGTGAAGCAAAACCAATTTATGGTGCCAACAAAAGCTTCATCAATGGAGGGCAACTACAATTCTCAATTCTTCGAGGCAAATTCAAGACTGTTCGAAGCAAATTCAAGACTGTTCAAAGCAAATTCAATTTGTATGCTTCATCTAAACCTTCGACTACTACAAGGTGTGACTTGCATCATAATCTCTTGCTCGACAGTGTGGAAGCAAAATTTGTTTATGTTGTCTCTCCCACATTTTCAAATTTTTAGTTTCCAAAAAAAAAAAAAAAAAAAAAAAAGGGGAAATTCAACAAACCTTCATCAATGGAGGACAACTACAAATTCTCAAAAGCTTCACACTATCTAGATCAAGATAGTGTGAACCAAAATCAATTCATGGTACCCAACAAAGCTTCACCACAAAAGCTTCACCAACAAAAGCTTCATCAATGGAGGACAACTACAAATTCTTAAAAGCTTCACACTATGTTGATCAAGATAGTGTGAAGAAAAATCAATTTGTGGTACCCAACAAAGCTTCACCACAAAAGCTACATCAATGGAGGACAACGATAAATTCTCAAAAGCTTCACACTATCTTGATCAAGATAGTGTGAAGCAAAATCAATTCATGGTACCCAACAAAGCTTCACCACAAAAGCTTCACCAACAAAAGCTTCATCAATGGAGGACAACTACAAATTCTCAAAAGCTTCACACTATGTTGATCAAGATAGTGTGAAGAAAAATCAATTTGTGGTACCCAACAAAAGCTTCACCCATAAAAGCTTCATCCATAAAAGCTTCACCCACAACAAAAGCTTCACCCACAAAAGCTTCACCCACCCCAAAAGCTTCACCCACAAAAGCTTCACCCACCACAAAAGCTTCACCCACCACAAAAGCTTCACCGACAAAAGCTTCACCCATAAAAGCTTCACCAACAAAAGCTTCACCCACAAAAGCTTCACCCACCACAAAAGCTTCACCCATAAAAGCTTCCCCCACCACAAAAGCTTCACCTATAATGCTTCAACATAAAAGCTTCACCTTTAAAAGCTTCACACTATCTTGATCAAGATAGTGTGAAGCAAAATCAATTCATGGTACCCAACAAAGCTTCAACATCAAAGCTTCACCAACAAAGCTTCACCTATAAAGCTTAAATATATATATATATATATATATATATATATATTCAGAAATTCAAAAATTTAGAAATTCGAAAATTCAAAGGCCTCCTCTTCTTTGGGCCTAACAACTTTCATAACAAATATATATGAAGGAGGAGTTTTGGGCTTCCACTTAGAAAGGAAAGTGGTTAAGTTTTGTTACTTTGGAAACTTGGCTACTAGCAAGACATCTCCTTCGTCAACTCCCTCAACCGGAGAATTGGGGGACTCCTACCATATACTACTTTACCTTGATAACCGGAAGTCTTACAAGAAGTTTTCCTGACTCGGGAAATTAAGCAAGAACTACCTCAACCTACATGCTTCACTCACAATGCTTCAACATACAAGCTTCAACAAAAGGAAAAATTCAAAGAACTTAGAGAAGAAGGCATTGGTGTATTTAACACAATACGTTGAAATGCAGCAAAGCTTGTTTATTGATATCTCTGATAAGTTACAAATATGTACATATACATGAATCAAAATAAACAAACAAGTGGGAGACTTCACAAAGGTTGCTCAAGAGAAGTCTCAGCAGTCGGCAGATCCCCAGAAAGAGCAGGCACTAGAGGGTGATCATTCGGAGCCTCAATACTAGGCAGAACCCTAGAAGGAAGAGGTACCGAAGGTTGATCATTTGGAGCTTCAGTACGTGGCACAACCCCAGAAGACGAAGGCAATAAATACCTTTGGAACAAACCCACAAACCTTTGATGATCAAGTAAAATCTGACCATCAGATTCCTGCAGCTGGTCGAGCTTCCTCTTCATGTTTGTAGCTTAGTCCTGTGCGAGCTTGTGCAACTGTTTATTCTAATGCTTGAGCCCTCAGATCTCCTATTTGAGACTTATCACTTCTGTCGCCAATGATTCAACTTGGCGGGTTCGAGCAAATAGGCGTTGGGCCATATTAAACATAGAACCTGCACACTGAACACTGAGAGCCAGAGAATCCTTAACAGCCAACTCATCAGACTATTTAGAAAGTAGTCTGTTATCTTTGGGAGTGAGAAGGTTCCTGGCCACCACCGCAGCGGTCATATCATTCTTCATCATAGAGTCCCTAACGGTAAGATGACCAGTAGGGGATAAGAAGGATGGGCGCCATATGTTGTCTTGAGAAGGCATGGCTGCCTCTTCACCAAAGTTCAAGTCAAAATGACAGTCAGATGGGCCAGACATTCTCAGAAATGATGAAGGAAAAATGAGGTGCAATAAATCTCTGAAGTATGGGGAAAATTCCTATAAGCAATAACTCTATGAATGTACTTCTTGCACACAACTGGTGCCTTTATAAAAAAAAAGGGCAACAAGGCCGTTGGTTAAAAAATCGAAGAGGCACCACTCTCCGAATTCTGAAGAGGCACCACTTTCCACATGCAACATCAACTCCTCGGGTACCACATATAACTTTGCCAAAGATCTCTGACAAAGTTTAGATACATAAATTTTGAAGGCCCAGCTACCCTACTATTACCCACAAGGGTCAAGGAACAGCACCACTGCTTGATAACTAGAAAGTCCCAATGTGTATCAACCTCCGTGCTCCGTGGCAAGGCAAACTGGCAAAAATGCCCAACCTTTACTCACATTCGAGAAAACACTCCCAACAAGATTGCTTGCTCAAAAATCGAAGAGGCACCGCTCTCCGAATCTCGAGAGCCAGACTCCCAACAGGATTACGTGCTCAAAAATCGAAGAGGCACCGCCTTTCGAATCTCGAGAGCTAGACTCTCAACAAGATTACTTTCTCAAAAATCGAAGAGACACTGCTCTCCGAATCTCAAGAGTCAGACTCACAAATGGATTGCTTTCTCAAAAATAAAGAGGCACCGTTCTCTGAATCTCGAGAGCCAGATCCCTAACAGGATTGCTTGTTCGAAAACCGAAGAGGCACCGCTCTCCGAACTTCGAAAGCCAGATTTCCTTGGATAAAGATTGTCTGCAATCTTCACACGCAAAGATCACAAAATATAGATATATTGTGGGCATTCTATGTAGCTGAACGATTTGATGAAATGCCCCCTTCTTTGCCATCGATACCAACTACTTATTTGTATATATACATATATACATCCATACATATATATATATATATATATTAAAACAAGAACAAATGATATTGTGATATAACCAAGAAATAACCAAAAAATGATCCACATACAACTACAAAATCCAACATCAATTCACAGAACAATAGCAAGAACAACAACATTTAACCAGATAATTCAATTCATCATCAGTTGCAAGGGAACTCAAATATATGCCTAATGGGAAGTTCTCCTTGGGTTGTGCTTATTAGTTTGTGGTTAATTACTTTTGGGGTTAGAATGTGAAATAGAGGTTTAAGATTTTAGGATGATTTCACAAGAGACAAGGAAAATGTTTTCAACTATAGGGTAGGAACATAGAGGAAAGCAGAGGGTGGCACCAACCTAAGCAAGCATTGGGAGACACCACTACCACTAATGTACACAAGAGTGGAGTTTATCAAAATACATCTTACTCTCTTCGTCCCAAGAAGAATATGAGGGGAAAAAGGCATTCCAAGTAAACAATAATAATGCCCAAGTAGACAATAATAATGCATTCACACTAGACTATTCAATCTGCATTTCATTCATAAACCTCGACTGCACTTGTTTGAACTGTAAAAGCCAAGAAACCACTGACATTGTTAAATATTTTGAGAAAATTATATCATTTTGTGCCTTGACTTTTTTTTTTTGGTACCCAGAAATCCCCAAATCTACTTCACCTAGTTGGACTAAAAAAAGGGCCTCCACCAAGCCCTACAACCTTTTGCGACATGACTTTTCAAAATGGGAAAATGGTTTCATGTAATGGAAGGTAGGAAATTATAAAGAATAAGGAAACATTGCACATTTTTTTTAACAACAAAATTTCAATGTTTTCTCAGTTTTGCAAAGACATATTACTATCCTCGGAATTTTGAAACAACTAACGCCATGAAGGGAAAGATGTTGTTGATGCACAAAATCAGTGAGCACTTTGGTACAACAGAGAGTGTTTAAGTTTTTGACCTTCGCTAGTTGTTCCGGTCGCTAGTGTGGATAAGTATGTAAATGGATAGAGACAGGGATGCAAATACAAGATGTACGTGGTTCACCCAGATTGGCTATGTCCACGGAGTAGAGGAGTTCTCATTAATTGTGAAAGGGTTTACACAAGTACATAGGTTCAAGCTCTCCTTTAGTGAGTACAAGTGAATGATTTAGTACAAATGACATTAGGAAATATTGTGAGAGAATGATCTCTATTTATAAAAGAGAGTTTCTAGTTTCATTCTGACATTCACACATGTCGTGTTATGATTGGCTTCTGATGTTGACACGTGTCGCGCTATGATTAGCTTATGATGTCGACACGTGTTGCGCTGTGATTGGCCTCCTGGTTGGAGGGAAACTCTTCTGGGTCCTTGACAGTATAACTGATGTGAAAATTACTTGACACACAAATTAAACCCTCTTTTTGACAGTTGTAGTATAGATGTAAGTAGGGTATCGTTCTAGGCCGGGGATTAGGAGGGATTGCTAATCTATTCTAAATTAATTTAAAAATATTAAATAAGACTCAAGGACACAAAACTAGGCTAAAAACTCTAATAACTCGAAACACACTTAAAATGACTCAAAATAATGAAAACAATTAAATTAAACACTAGGAACTGAAATGGACGGAAATTAAATTAAAAGACTAACAATAAAGAAAACTAACTAAATAATATAATTTAATAATGGATGGGTGTTTGGTTTTGATGAAAAGTAAATTAAACTTAATTAAATTACAGAATTGACGAAAACATAAAATTAAGGTAAAATGATAAATGACAGACTAGCTAGAGGGTTTTTCTCTACACATGACACATATGCAACCTAAATTGATTTTCAGTTGTTCTTTCAATAAATTGTGAATTTCAATACTCCAGATTAACCGTGAACAGCACTTTTTTTAACCCTTAGTTTTTCCACAAGTTATTGGGTTGGATGATTGCATACGACAACCCAAAACATTCCCTACAAGTTCCCTACATGAATTGCATAATAGAGATACAAGCAAGAATCATTAAGTTCTATGAAAAACATAAGCATTGACGAGACACTCGTTACTATGATTTGCATGAAACTTATGCCAAGAATTTACTTAACGTGATTGTGACTAGCAACCTTCACTACTTGTGAATATAAGTTCATAACGATTAGGTGAAATTCACTTATATTCTAGCATCAAATTCATGCATGTAAATTAAGTATGCATCCTTAATCGACATACAAAAATAAGTTATCTATCAAGCAGTTAAGCAAATTAAATCACAACTCAGAAATCACAACTGAAGGTAATCAATTCATATTACAAATATATTCATGGCTTTGAATTAACCTCTAGCCAAAATAAGTTTATTTACACATTATTAATACAGAAATAAAATAGAAGTTTGGAAAGATTAAACCGAAAGTAAAACATAAGTTGGAAAGATTTAACCGAGAGAGAAAATTGAAGCCTTCTGCTCTCTGTTCCCGCCTTCTGCTACTCCACTGGACTCTCTGCACGTGTTGGTTCAAAGCTGCAAGGACAGCTTAGCTCTCCTCTCTCCCCGCCAGTCTCTGCGTCTCTCCCTTCTCTCCTCGCTGACCTTTCTTTTTTATATTTTCTTTTTCTCCTTCTGCCGCAAGGCAGCTGTGCTGCCAGCCTTCTGTCCTCCCTTTATTTTCTGCAACTGTTTCCTTCTCTTGCGCCCTGACCTCCTGTCGGTCCGTCCTCCCTCTCTCTCCGCGCCTCTTTCTTGTGCTACCAAGGCAGCTCTTTCCTCTCCCCCCCCCTGGTTCACGCTGCCCAAAGGCAGCCTTCTATTATTTTTCCCCGAGGCCTCCAGGTACTGCCCAAGAGGCAGCACACACACACTGCACAAAAATGCCCCCCCTCCAAGCAGCTTTGCTGCTTCTCTTTATTCCCTACGCTTCCACGCAAAACTCACTTACCATGCTGCACTTGCAGCTTATATTATTTTTTTCTTTCTTCCACTATCACCACGCTGCAAAGCAGCCTTCCACCTTTGTATGTGCTCTCCTTTCCGCCCCATCAGCTTATTCTTTTTGTTTTCTATTTGCTTCACCAACCACACTGCCAAAATTTGTAATACAATTCCTCCAGAGACCAAAATTACCAAGGCAGCAAGTTTTCCAGTGTGCAAGCAAGCACTAACCTAAAATCATGTGGTGCTTAAAATAAATATATGGAAAGCATAACTCAGCAAATTGACAATAGCAAATAAAAGAAAGCAGTCATGAAAATAACGTAAATAGATCTTATTTGTGCTATTTTTGTTTTCTTTACATAACAGATCTTATAAACACAAAAATAACGTAAATAGCTCAAAAATATAAGGAACTAACTAAGAAAAGACGAGTGAATTTGAAGTAAAAATATATATAAATATGATCCGATCAAATACCCCCATACTTAGCTTTTGCTAGTCCTCGAGCAAAACAAAGAAAACATGAAAAAGTACTAACATGAAAAACATTAGTTTCCCCCTATGCGACCCTCATAGAATTTCATTTAAGAAAACAAATCATCAAGAACCATAGCTAGCATCAAGGAACTAATCCAAGTTCATCTTCCTTATTCAAATATTAGCAGTAATCTTTGAATCATCCTTGAAGTGTAGTGTGTGAGATAGCCATGCTAATGCAATTTCAAAATTTTTATATTTTTAAAATCATCATATGCAAACTAGCGACATTCTCACGGGATATGCACTCAATCACACATGTGTTTAGTTTTAATGTGTTTCGCTCAAAGAATCAAATGTGAAATTTCTACCATAAGCTTGCATAAAGATCACTTCTCCACAGTCATAATTGCAAAACTTAAATCAAGAGGACTTTTATTGGATGTAATGAGGCTTAGGGATAGGGTTATTGAAATGAAAGAATAGGAAAACACAAGTTCCAAGCTACATTGCAAGCAATTCTTTTGTCTAGATTTATAAGAACTCAAGCTCTCCAACGATTCTTTTGAAACCTCCAATCACACCCTTAAACTGAAACTTTAAAAACATTTTTTCTTTTTCTTTTCTTCGTATACAATCTTTCTTTTTCTTTTTCTTTTCTCTTTTTTTTTTTTTTTTTTTTTTTAATACAAACATGAAATACCCCCACACTTATTCTTTTGCCCAACACCCTCAAAGTACTTCACAAACATTTCTCATAAGACAATCTCACATTGCTCACTAGCTTGCTTGGAAAGGGTAAGGAAAAATGTTTTAGGTATAAGGGTAGACATATCTGGTGATAAGAAATAAAAGGCTCAACATACACGGCTCAAATTGGCAATCTAATGATATCATTTTTTTCTTTGGGATACATCGTTATTTGGGCCATGGTGGTAAACCTAATGCCTCTATCATTTCCAAGTTCATGCAATAAATGACAAACATTTCGAAAGATCGTTACGCAAGTTCTAGAGATGTATTTCACATAAGTTCATCACACATGAAAGAATAGGAGTGTATGAAAAATGCACACACTTTCAATAGGCTCAAAAACTCACATAGGATATATATGGTCACTAAATTCACATATGAAGCTTTAATTCATACTTTAGTTTCACATCAACAAGGCTATGTGCATTTGGTTTTTCAAAGATGATCAAACATGTACAAAACTAACAAGAGAATTAGGAATTTCACAAAACACATGTTAACTAAGTTCTTGATAATCATGATTCAAATTCGATCTAATTATATCATTGGGTCGGGAAACTAACAAAAATCTAATTCAAAACAATAAGGGAAACAAGACAATATTTTTGGATTTTTTTAAATTTTCTGATTTTTAAATTTTTTTTTTTTTTTTTAAATATTTTTTTTTTATGAAAACAAAAAGCAACAACATGGAAACAAATGAAACTCGTTCGTAGTTGAAGGTACAAAAAATTTCAATTTGATCATTTTTTATACTCTTTACCCCCAAACTTAAACTGGACATTGTCCCCAATGTCAGAAAACACTATAATGCAAATAAAAATAAAATAAATAATAAGAAACAAAATAAAACAAGTGGACTGAAAACTTCCCTAATTTGCAGTAAAATCAAGCGATGACCCCCAAGCTAAAATTCTGCAATCAACTTCAAGGGTGGAAATAACCAAAAGTTCCTGCAAAGAAAAGAAATAATTCAGTTAAGTAACACAAAAAAATTAATTAAAAAATAAAAAAATAAAAAAATAAAAATTGCAAACGAAAAATTGAAAATCACGATAAAAGACAATGAATAGAACTAATAAGTGATCATTGGTCGTGCTTGTTGACTTTCCACAGCTTTCCTCTTGAACTGGGTGACACTTAGCTTTTTACTTGCAAGTGATGATTTGATGATATTGTACGGCGAAGCTTTGCTCTTTGGTTATGTTGCAGTTCCTTATTTGTTCTCCAAGCAGATGTGGCAGCTTCTCTAGTTCTTCAGCTCGGACTCCTTCCGCTGGGATGATTGTGCAAGCTGCATTCTTCTCTGCTTGTTTCTTCTGTACGTTGTCTCCACATGCTGTTGGTATCATTTTCGCTTGCCTTATCTGTTCTTCAGGTAGATGTGGCAGCTTCTTTGGAAGTACATCAGCAGTGGAAGACGAGTACTCGAGAGCAATTTCTCCATGTCCTGCAGGTTAGAACAAAGACAAGGAAAAGGACATGGAAAATACATGATATGAGATACTCTTGCTTTCAACCTTCATGATATGAAATACTTTTGCTTTGGATGGGTTGTTCGCAAGAGTATCCCAAGGAATGAGGAACACTGAGTAACTTAGGAGGATTCTTTGGGAATGCATTTTCGGAGATGAAGAAGTGTTGAGAGGGTGTGCTGAGAGAGTGTGCTTTTGCTGTGGAAGGCGAAGGTAGAAACTTATAGGACTTGTCTTCACAACCGGAATTGTTCTCTCACTCATTGTCGGCAGCCGGTGGATGGATGAATAGTACAAATTACGCGCTTTCTGACAAAGCTGCCCGTAATTTTCGCAAAGCTGCCAGTTGCATGTGACAAATGCTGACTAGGCTGAGAGAGACAGATGGTTGGAATCGGCACTTCGACAGACTGCCCGTGATTTTCGCAGAGCTGAGTTTGCGTGTGACGGGTGACAACACGTCTGGACGAATTGATCTTGCGAAATCTGGGGTTCAGCACGTGGTTTCTGAGCAAGCCCAACTTTTAAGAAATTAAATGCCTCTTTTGAGAAAAGAATCCGGCTTTTGAGAACGGAGCCCCAACTCTTCGATTTGCGAGAGGACGCTTCTTCGATTTCTGAGGAGCGCCTCTTTGATTTCTTCTTTTTATAGAGGCGTTAATTTTGTTCCACAACACACTTGAGCTTCCTCCTGTAAACACTCCCTCCTGTAAACTTCCAAAATCTTAATCAGTCCGACTCTCTTCTTTCTTCACCACCTTCAGAAAATGTCTGGCCCTTCCGATCGTCGTTTTGACTTGAACATTGGTTAAGAGGCAGCTCCGCCTTCACCAGACAACATATGGCGCCCATCTTTCATATCCCCTACCGGTCCTCTTACCGTTGGGGATTCGGTGATGAAAAATGACATGACCGCTGCGGTGGTGGCTCGAAACCTTGTCACTCCCAGAGATAACAGACTGCTCGCTAGACGGTCTGATGAATTGGCGGTTAAGGAGTCTCTGGCTCTTAGCGTGCAGTGTGCGGGGTCTGTGTCCAACATGGCCCAACGCCTATTTGCCAGAACCCGTCACGTTGAATCGTTGGTGGCTGAAATACAGAGTCTCAAAGAGGAGATTAAAGGACTCAAGCATGAAAATAAACAATTGCACAAGCTCGCACACAGCTATGCCACCAGCATGAAGAGGAAGATTGACCAGATGCAGGACACCGATGGTCAAATTTTACTTGATCATCGGAGGTTTGTGGGTTTGTTCCAACAACATCTGCCTTCGTCTTCTGGAGCGGCACCGCGTAGTGAAGCTCCAACTGATCAACTTCTGCCGCCTCCTCCTTCTGTGGCCCCGCCGACTGCTGAAGCCCCGCCTACTACTGAAGCACCACCCGACCAATGAATACTATTAGTTTACATCATTGTAAAATATTTGTACTTTTTTTTTTTTATGTAAAATTTTTTTTTTTTTTTTAAGTGTTTATTTATTTTTTTTTTATCATTAATTTTAAATTTTATCTTTTTTTTTTATTATTATTATTATTTTTTTTATTATTATTATTTTTTTATATGTAAATTAAAGTAGAAAGACTTTGGTTAACCTTCCCCCACACTTAAACTAAATAACACAAACTCACAGAAATCAAACAAATAACACAACTAACTAAACAAAACAAAATGAAAGCAGTAAAGATAAGGGTGTAAAAATGCAAATCTGATTGGGTTAGCGATTCCAAAGTCTCCCTTCGTTGAATGCTTGGGTTGCCTCCCAAGAAGCGCTTGATTTAACGTCTTTAGCGGGACGCATCTTTCCTTTAAATTTCCCTCGGCTCCATTTGAACCTAAAATCAAAGAAAGAAAAATAAATCAAATATCAAAAGTAAAATACACAAACACCAATATAAACATAAACAAAAAAACAAAAATAAAAGTATTAGCAAAGTTGCTAATCCCCGGCAACGGCGCCAAAATTTTGATGTGAAAATTACTTGACACACAAATTAAATCCTCTTTTTGACAGTTGTAGTATAGATGTAAGTAGGGTATCGTTCTAGGCCGGGGATTAGGAGGGATTGCTAATCTATTCTAAATTAATTTAAAAATATTAAATAAGACTCAAGGACACAAAACTAGGCTAAAAACTCTAATAACTCGAAACACACTTAAAATGACTCAAAATAATGAAAACAATTAAATTAAACACTAGGAACTGAAATGGACGGAAATTAAATTAAAAGACTAACAATAAAGAAAACTAACTAAATAATATAATTTAATAATGGATGGGTGTTTGGTTTTGATGAAAAGTAAATTAAACTTAATTAAATTACAGAATTGACAAAAACATAAAATTAAGGTAAAATGATAAATGACAGACTAGCTAGAGGGTTTTTCTCTACACATGACACATATGCAACCTAAATTGATTTTCAGTTGTTCTTTCAATAAATTGTGAATTTCAATACTCCAGATTAACCGTGAACAGCACTTTTTTTAACCCTTAGTTTTTCCACAAGTTATTGGGTTGGATGATTGCATACGACAACCCAAAACATTCCCTACAAGTTCCCTACATGAATTGCATAATAGAGATACAAGCAAGAATCATTAAGTTCTATGAAAAACATAAGCATTGACGAGACACTCGTTACTATGATTTGCATGAAACTTATGCCAAGAATTTACTTAACGTGATTGTGACTAGCAACCTTCACTACTTGTGAATATAAGTTCATAACGATTAGGTGAAATTCACTTATATTCTAGCATCAAATTCATGCATGTAAATTAAGTATGCATCCTTAATCGACATACAAAAATAAGTTATCTATCAAGCAGTTAAGCAAATTAAATCACAACTCAGAAATCACAACTGAAGGTAATCAATTCATATTACAAATATATTCATGGCTTTGAATTAACCTCTAGCCAAAATAAGTTTATTTACACATTATTAATACAGAAATAAAATAGAAGTTTGGAAAGATTAAACCGAAAGTAAAACATAAGTTGGAAAGATTTAACCGAGAGAGAAAATTGAAGCCTTCTGCTCTCTGTTCCCGCCTTCTGCTGCTCCACTGGACTCTCTGCACGTGTTGGTTCAAAGCTGCAAGGACAGCTTAGCTCTCCTCTCTCCCCGCCAGTCTCTGCGTCTCTCCCTTCTCTCCTCGCTGACCTTTCTTTTTTATATTTTCTTTTTCTCCTTCTGCCGCAAGGCAGCTGTGCTGCCAGCCTTCTGTCCTCCCTTTATTTTCTGCAACTGTCCCCTTCTCTTGCGCCCTGACCTCCTGTCGGTCCGTCCTCCCTCTCTCTCCGCGCCTCTTTCTTGTGCTGCCAAGGCAGCTCTTTCCTCTCCCCCCCCTGGTTCACGCTGCCCAAAGGCAGCCTTCTATTATTTTTCCCCGAGGCCTCCAGGTACTGCCCAAGAGGCAGCACACACACACTGCACAAAAATGCCCCCCCTCCAAGCAGCTTTGCTGCTTCTCTTTATTCCCTACGCTTCCACGCAAAACTCACTTACCATGCTGCACTTGCAGCTTATATTATTTTTTTCTTTCTTCCACTATCACCACGCTGCAAAGTAGCCTTCCACCTTTGTATGTGCTCTCCTTTCCGCCCCATCAGCTTATTCTTTTTGTTTTCTATTTGCTTCACCAACCACACTGCCAAAATTTGTAATACAATTCCTCCAGAGACCAAAATTACCAAGGCAGCAAGTTTTCCAGTGTGCAAGCAAGCACTAACCTGAAATCATGTGGTGCTTAAAATAAATATATGGAAAGCATAACTCAGCAAATTGACAATAGCAAATAAAAGAAAGCAGTCATGAAAATAACGTAAATAGATCTTATTTGTGCTATTTTTGTTTTCTTTACATAACAGATCTTATAAACACAAAAATAACGTAAATAGCTCAAAAATATAAGGAACTAACTAAGAAAAGACGAGTGAATTTGAAGTAAAAATATATATAAATATGATCCGATCAATAACGTTGACCGGTGCTCAGTAGTTTCGGGATTGGTCAAGTATGGTACAAACAGTGTTCCCCTAAGTTCCCAAGTAAGGGAAGCTCTTCGGTTGAAGACTTGCAAGATCCAAGCCATTGAGTAATCACGAAACTTCTCAGTGCCGAAGTGTGGTATCATTTTCATTTGCCTTATCTGTCTCATATGTAGATGTGGCATCTTCTTTGGAAGTACTTTTCCTTCGTCCAGGGGTGGTATCTTGTAACACTTAGATATATATATATATATATATATATGTATATATGTGTGTGTGTGTATATATATATTATAGGAGTAAGATTATTTTAGTTAAAAAAAAGACCAAACAAATAGTCAAGGATGAGCTAATGTCATCCCAAACGCTTCTTCTTCTTCCCAACCATCACATGGTGGGGGAGACAAGGGAATCAGATTCTGTCCATAAATGTTGGGGTGATGTGGGTAGTCTAGGGGGTGTGAGTAAGCATTCTAAACCAAGAGAGGTAATGATAGGCTTAGAGGGAGTATTTCTAACTCTCACTGAAGAATTAAAGGAGAGTGTGAGGTTTTGGAAAGGGAAAAGTAGTAAATCGGAAGAGGGAAGCTGAGAGGGTGTTGGTGTATTCTTCAATTTGTACAAAAGGTTAGTTTGAATTTGTTAATTTTCTATTTGTCTTACCACCGCAACCTTGTTTTCTAGAAACCAGTAGTTTCATGAGCCTCACTTTGGCTTTTATTTCCTCTCAATCCATTTCATCTTCTTAAAGAGTCTTCTTATATATTTGAAATTAGACATGACAAGGTTCAAAGCCCAATATATTTCATCGATTTTGGTTGAGATCTTCTATGGAAACATATGATTTGAAAATGTGAAAAAAAATCTGGAAATCTGGAAATCTGTAGATTTTCTGCAGAAAAACTGGTTGTGAACTCAACTTTGGGGCTTGATTATTTCCTTCTCTTAAATCCGTTTTGAGAATTCTTAGTAGATTAGAAACTAGGTTTGTTAAGCTTTAAAATCCAAGTAATTTCATCATTTTCCATGGAGTTTTGAGGGATGAAAATAGGGTCACAATATGGGGACTTAAGCTTGGTTTTTAATGGGGTTGTGATGGGTATATTTGGGTAAATCTTTGTTAGGCTGAAATAGAATTTTTCATTCTAGTTTTATGCTAACTTTTACTATTTTTTTTATGTGATGTTAGGCCTGGGAGTGACTCCGGACACTTCGGAGGCTTAGAGAGGTATTACAGTTAGCTAGACAAGAGGTAGGGGCTCTATTTCCCGATGATAGATCTATATCATGGTTAATCTTTGTGATATTAGTAATTATATCTAATACAGTAGTAATGAAATGCTTGGGTGAAATTGAATCGATTGATTGTCATGGTTGTGTTTAGGGTTAATGGTTTATTTTTCGGTGTATTATATATATTGACTATGTTAAATGTTGTTATGTTTTGATGAATGGTTGAGTTATGTAAAATTGTTGGACTGACTACGTTGAGGGTTACAATTATGTTTGTTAAATTGAATTGCTCGTGTTGCATTACATGTTACAGAGTTAAGTGTTGGGTTGTGTAAACTTGGTTAAGCAAAGTGTTGAAAACTTATATATGTTCAAGCGTAGGGTGAAGGGCTTGAACGTATAGTTGGGCGTCGGGGGAAGGGCCTATGTTAATGAAACTGAAATTTCTAATAAAATTAGGGGTTAAGGGAGGAATGGGAGTTAATTTATATTTTATGGTATTCAGAACCAAAGGGTATAAGCATGGTATGGGACGTGCAGGTTTGGATGCCATGAATATAAGTTAGCAGGATTAGAAGGGAGTGAGTTCATGTTTATTTCTTTGTCATATTATTTGTATTTTTACCGTATTGTTTGAGGCTTGATATTTTGATTAATTGTGGTAAATGAACTTGAAGGACATATGGTTCCTACTGAGCATGAAAAGCTCACACCCTATTAGCTATTGCAGGTACCAGTATGGAGGAACAAGATGATGACCTGTCTCTATATGAATAAACATATCCTATGTGTGTGCTAGTTTCCTATTTGTACTTTAAATAAAGTGTTCTAGTATCTCAAGAGTGTGTTGTAAGAGTTGAACTCTTTAAACTCATGATGTATTAAATAAACAGGTCTAAGTGAACTTTTAGTTGGCTCTGGTTCCATCATACTCTCGTTGTAATATTTTAATTTATTTTAAATTCTATTCACACCCTAATTCGATTATCATTCTTATTTTCGAATTTGGGGTGTGACATATCTTTAAGTGATGAAGATGCATAAGGTAATGTATCAATTTCACTTGAAGCTTACTTGTAGTTTCAGGCTTGGTCAGGTGCGATACAAACCCTATAGTAGGAGTCCCCTAAGTCGTTGAGCTAAGAGATTTGCCGAATGAGGTAACAGACAAGGTAAGCAATCAGACTTCCAAGCAAGCAACCTAGATCGGAGGTTCGACTTCGGCTTCCGGTTGATTGTTCTCATTCTCCTTGTGTTGTAAACAACAACAAGGATAAGGAGAAGCAAATGGAGAATAGATGATATGAGATACTTTTGCTTTTGAAGAAGTAACTTTCCATAGGCTTATTCTTGAACTAAGCTGAAGGGTTTTCTGGTTTCCTCCAGAGTATAAGGCTGACTCAAGAATTTGAGGGTCAAAACAAGTCCATCAAATCTAGAGTACGTTTGACCTTGATGATATGGGATACTTTTGCTGTTGACAAATTAGTGGATGTATCGGCACGTGTTCTGTTACACTTGTCTCCACATGCTTCCTTGTATCCTTTCACTTGCCCTATATGTTCCTCAGCCAGATGTGGTATCTTCTCGGAGAGCAGTGTCTCTTCGATTTTTGAGAAAGTACTCTTGTTGGGAGTCTGGCTCTCGAGATTCAGAGGGCGGTGCCTTTTCGATTTTTTAGCACGTAATCCTGTTGGGAGTCTGGTTCTCGAGATTCGGAAAGCGGTGCCTCTTCAATTTTTGAGCAAGCAATCTTGTTGGGAGTGTTTTCTCGAATGTGAGTAAAAGTTGGGCATTTTTGCCAGTCTACCTTGCCACGGAGCACGGAGGTTGACACACATTGGGACTTTCTAGTTACTAAGCAGTGGTGCTGTTCCTTGACCCTTGTGGGTAATAGTAGGGTAGCTGGACCTTCAAAATTTATGTGTCTAAACTTTGTCAGAGATCTTTGGCAAAGTTATCTATGGTACTCGAGGAGCTGATGTTTCGTGTGGAAAGTGGTGCCTCTTCGGAATCAGGAGAGTGGTGCCTCTTCAATTTTTGAACCAACAGCCCTGTTGCCCTTTCTTTTATAAGGGCACTAATTGTGTGCAAGAAGTACATTCAGAAAGTTATTGCTTGTAGGAATTTTCCCCTTACTTCAGAAATTTATTGCACCTCATTTCTCCTTCATCATTTCTGAGAATGTTTGGCCCATCTGATCGTCGTTTTGACTTGAACTTTGGTGAAAAGGCAGCCATGCCTTCTCAAGACAACATATGGCACCCATCCTTCTTATCCCCAACTAGTCCTCTTACCGTTGGGGACTCTATGATGAAGAATGATATGATCGCTACGATGGTGGCCAGGAACCTTCTCACTCCCAAAGATAACAGACTACTTTCCAAACGGTCTGATGAGTTAGCTATTAATGATTCTCTAGCTCTCAGTGTCCAGTGTGCAGGTTCTGTGTCTAATATGGCCCAAGTGATAAGTTTCAAACAGGAGATCAGAAGGCCTAAGCATGAGAATAAACAGTTGCACAGGTTCACACATGACTATGCTACAATGAAGGGGAAGCTCGACCAGCTGCAGGAATCTAATGGTCAGATTTTACTTGATCATCAGAGGTTTGTGGGTTTGTTCCAAACGTATTTATTGCCTTCGTCTTCTAGGGTTGTACCGCGTAATGAAGCTCCAAATGATCAACCTTCGGTACCTCATTCTTATGGGGTTCTGCCTAGTACCGAGGCTCCGAATAATCACCTTCTGGTGCCTCCTCTTTCTAGGGCTTTGCCAACTGCTAAGACTTCTCCTGAGCAACCTTTGTGAAGGTTCCCTTTTGTTTCTTTATTTTGATTCATGTATATGTACATATTTGTAACTTATCAAAGATATCAATAAACAAGCTTTGCTTTATTTCAACGTATTGTGTTAAATACACCAAGGCCTTCTTCACTAAGCTCTTAGAATATTTCCTTTTATTGAAGCTTGTACGTTGAAGCTTTGTGAGTGAAGCATGTAGGTTGAGGTAGTGCTCCCTTAATTTCCCGAGTGAGGAAAACTTCTCAGTTGGAGACCTGAAAAAATCCAAGTCACTGAGTGGTCGTGAGACTTCCGAGTATCAAGTTGCAGTAGCATATGTTTGGAGTCCCCCAAGTCTCCGGTCGAGGGAGTTGACGAATGAGGTGTCTTGCTAGTAGCCAAGTTTCCAAAATAACAAAATTTCACCATTTTCCTTTGTAAGTGGTAGCCCAAAACTCCTCTTTTATATATATTTGTTACGAAAGTTGTTAGGCGTAAAGAAGAGAAGGCCTAGGCAATTTTGTTTTTTTTTTTTTTTTTGAATTTTCAAATTTTCAAATTTTCGAATTTCTGAATTTTCAAATTTCCAAAAAAAAAAAAATATATATATATATATATATATATATTTTAAGCTTTATAGGTGAAGCTTTGTAGGTGAAGCTTTGTAGGCGAAGCTTTGAGGTTGAAGCTTTGTTGGGTACCATGAATTGATTTTGCTTCACACTATCTTGATCAAGAGAGTGTGAAGCTTTTGTCGGTGAAGCTTTTCTGTTGAAGCTTTGTAGGTGAAGATTTTGTGGGTGAAGCTTTTGCGGTGGGTGAAACTTTTGTTGATGAAGCTTTTATGGGTGGAGCTTTTGTAGTGGGGGAAACTTTTGTGGTGGGGGAAGCTTTTGTGGTGGGGAAAACTTTTGTAGGTGAAGCTTTTGTGGTGAGGGAAGCTTTTGTGGGTGAAGCTTTTGTGGGTGAAGCTTTTGTGGTGGGTGAAGCTTTTATGGGTGAAGCTTTTATTGGTGAAGCTTTTATGGGTGAAGCTTTTGTTGGTGAAGCTTTTGTAGGTGAAGCTATTGTGGGTGAAACTTTTGTAGGTGAAGCTTTTGTGGTGGGTGACGCTTTTGTGGTGGGTGAAGCTATTGTGGGTGAAGCTTTTGTTGGTGATGCTTTTATGGGTGAAGCTTTTGTAGGTGAAGCTATTGTGGGTTAAGCTTTTGTGGGTGAAGCTTTGGAGTTGAAGCTTTTGTAGGTGAAGTTTTGGAGTTGAAGCTTTTGTTGGGTACCATGAATTGATTTTGCTTCACACTATCTTGATCAATATAGTGTGAAGCTTTTGAGAATTTGTACTTGTTCTCCATTGGTGAAGCATTTGTTGGTGAAGCTTTTATGGGTGAAGCTTTTGTAGGTGAAGCTATTGTGGGTGAAGCTTTTATAGGTTAAACTTTTGTGGTGGGTGAAGCTTTTGTGGTGGGTGAAGCTTTTGTGGGTGAAGCTTTTGTTGGTGAAGCTTTTGTTGGTGAAGCTTTTATTGGTGAACCTTTTGTAGGTGAAGCTATTGTGGGTGAAGCTTTTATGTGTGAAGCTTTTGTAGGTGAAGCATTGGAGTTGAAGCTTTTGTAGGTGAAGCTTTGGAGTTGAAGCTTTTGTTGGGTGCCATGAATTGATTTTGCTTCACACTATCTTGATCAAGATAGTGTGAAGCTTTTGAGAATTTGTAGTTGTCCACCATTGATGAAGCTTTTCTTGGTGAAGCTTTGTTGGGTACCATGAATTGATTTTGCTTCACACTATCTTGATCAAGATAGTGTGAATCTTTTGAGAATTTGTAGTTGTCCTCCATTGATGAAGCTTTTGTTGGTAAAGCTTTTACGGTGAAGCTTTGTTCAATTTCCCAATTTCCGTTATTTCTTTTCTTTTTTCTTTTCTTTTTTTTTCATTTTTTTTTTTTGCAAAATAGAAATTTGAAAATGTGGGAGAGACAACATATACAAATTTTGCTTCCACACTGTTGAGCAAGAGATTGTGATGCAAGCCACACCTTGTAGTAGTCGAAGGTTTGGATCTACTATATAAATTGAATTTGCTCCGAACAGTCTTGATCAAGAGTGTGTGAAGCTTTGTACGAGTTGTAATTGCCCTTCATTGATGAAGCTTTTGTTGGCACCATAAATTGGTTTTGTTTCACACTGTCTTGATCAAGAGTGTGCGAAGCTTTTGAGAATTGTGCTTGAACTCCTTTGATGAGGCTCTTGTTGGCACCATAAATTGGTTTTGCTTCGCACTGTCTTGATCAAGAGTGTGTAAAGCTTTTGAGAATTGTGGTTGCCCTCTATCGATGAAGATCTTATTGGCACCATAAATTGGTTTTGCTTCACATTGTCTTGATCAAGAGTGCGTGAAGCTTTTGAGAATTGTGTTGCCCTCCTTTGATGAAACTCTTGTTGGCACCATAAATTGGTTTTGTTTCACACTGTCTTGATCAAGAGTGTGCGAAGCTTTTGAGAATTGTGCTTGAACTCCTTTGATGAGGCTCTTGTTGGCACCATAAATTGGTTTTGCTTCGCACTGTCTTGATCAAGAGTGTGTAAAGCTTTTGAGAATTGTGGTTGCCCTCTATCGATGAAGATCTTATTGGCACCATAAATTGGTTTTGCTTCACATTGTCTTGATCAAGAGTGCGTGAAGCTTTTGAGAATTGTGTTGCCCTCCTTTGATGAAACTCTTGTTGGCACCATAAATTGGTTTTGCTTCACACTGTCTTAATCAAGAGTGTGTGAAGCTTTTGAGAATTGTGGTTGCCCTCCATTGATGAAGCTCTTGTTGGCACCAGAAATTGGTTTTGCTTCACACTGTCTTGATCAAGAGTGTGTGAAGGTTTTGAGAATTGTGGTTGCCCTCCATTGATGAAGCTCTTGTTGGCACCATAAATTGGTTTTGCTCACACTGTCTTGATCAATAGTGTGTGAAGGTTTTGAGAATTGTGGTTGAACTCCTTTGATGAAGCTCTTGTTAGCACCATAAATTTGTTTTGCTTCACACTGTCTTGATCAAGAGTGTGTGAAGCTTTCTACGAGTTGTAGTGTTTGCATTGTTACAGAGGGGAAATGTCTAAAGCAGATGCAAGAGGGCTGAATAGCTTGATCTTCGTACGCCATGGACTGAAGTTGTTGTTGAAGGAAATCTTTTGGGAAAACATGTTCATTTGAGCAACATCATATAGCATGCAATTAACAATTAAAGGCGGAATCATGCTTGTATGCACTCAAAAACAAAACATTACCATGAAATTCAAAGCCTAGTAGATTGGTGAACCAATAATCAACTCAAAACAAAGTGAGTTGAAATTAATACCTTTGTAGATTCCTCTTTGCATAAGCAAAGGCTAATCACCCAAAGAGATAGGGCCTTCATTCCTTGCTTCTTAGATCCATGGATTTGGATGGAAGAATAGGTTCTCCAAGTTCCCAAAATTGAGAACCTCTAAGTCTCTTCACCAAGGTTAGATTGTAGAAGAAATGAGTGACCTTGGAGTAGTAGGATTGCTAGATGTACCCTCCAAGGTGTTGGCCTCTTTAGAGAGAAATGGAGAGACAATTCTCACCCATTTTTCCCCAAAAATAAACCTTTTTAATCCTTCATGAATTTTTAGCTATAAAGTCATTTATATAGTCACTTCTTTAAGTGACCTAAATAACCAAAACCCTAATTCATTCACTATGGCCGGCCATATTGGGATTTTTGGGCTTTTGGGCTTTAATGAATCTTTATTCATTAAATTGTCATACAACTTAAGTTAATGGGCTTGACGTTCGAAGCCCATTGGGCCTTAAGGTCCAAAACTATCCCGAAGTCTTTAACGAACTTATTCGTTTGATTAATTAACATATTAATTAATCCTTGCCATAAATAAATGATTAAACCATTTAATCATTCTTACTCATTTCCGTTTAATCTCCAATCTCTACCTTTTATGGTGTGCGATCCATTAGGTTCCTTTTAGCGAGGTAGTGGGCGATTAAAACCATTTTACATCGATTGTGAATTGAAACTATTTTCAATTCTCCCTTTAGTGATTACACACGTTTAGGGCTTCCACAAACCATGAGTGACACCTAGCAGCATATCATGGTTACCCAAGCTAATCAGAAGAGGTGGAGAACCTATTCAGTTCGAGATTACAAATGCAATACGGTCTTTCTCTAATCTAATACTCTTGACCACATTGTTTGGTTTGATAGTTTATTTTCTCATGTCTACTATCCAATGTGTGTCTTGTGCTTATATGATTTCCTTGAATGTGATTCGGAACGCATTCCCTAATCTCATTCATACTCTGGCCAGAGATTCAAATCATATCAGAGAGTATTCTCCCTCAAACGGTTTGAAGGTTAGAGATCCCTTGTTGCGCATTCACTTGTCTCCATAGATAAGTGGCTTGACCCCAACGATGCCGTGGACACCCTCCTGATGGAGTGACTTTGACATAATCAAAGATCAAGGACTTAACCACAAGACAACTATGATGCCTCAGGTCAAAGGACTACTTTGCATTATCCCAACCATGAGTTCTCATGTGACATGGAATATGAGAACCCTTCGTTGATCGCGTTCAGTGAACTCATTCTCTATTGAGCACCTACCGTACTTGTCTTGATGTCACACACACCAATGACTCGAGACTAATCACTCTCCCTGAGAGAAGACATAGTACCTACTGATCTTAACGGACTGTCAACGCCCAATTGGCAATCCTATGATCAGGAACGTTTAGGATGTGTCTACGAAAGAATGGTCTCATGAATCTAACTTCATTAGATTACATTCTCCCAATCACATATTCCTTGGACTTTATCGTTTAAGCATATAACATTTATATGAGACGGCTCAAACAATAATCTTTGCCCTTTATATGTAAAACTAGATTAGTTTAACATGTGAAATGTCCGTAAAGTATCATCACATGATTGGCTTTAGGGCACATTTCCAACAGTTGTTGGCTTGCAATAAGACTTCGTATGCCATACACTGAAGTTGTTGTTGGCTTGCAATGAGATTGCTTGGCCTTTCTCAGTTGGCTTTGGTTGGTAGGAGATGTCAAACTCACCCAATGTTATCGCCCATTTGATCATTCACCCAGAAGTGTCAGGACTTTGGAGTGTCTGTCAAAGAGGATGATTGGTAAGCACGAGGATGGAGTGTTCTTGGAAGTAAGGACAAAGTTTTCGAGCAAACATGACGAATGCTAGAGCCAATTACTCAATGTTAGAGTATCGTGTCTCCGCATCTTGTAAGGCCTTGCTAGCGTAGTAAACAGGCCGTTCGACATTACCATTGTTTGCACCATACTTGACCAATCCTGAAACTACTGAGTATCGATCAACGTTATACCGTCGAGGACCCAGAAGAGTTTCCCTCCAACCATGAGGCCAATCACAACGTGACACGTATCGACATCAGAAGCCAATCATAACGCAACACGTGTTAACATCAGAAGCCAATCACAACACGACACGTGTCAATGTGAAAATGAAACAAGAAACTCTCTTATATAAATAGAGATTATTCTCTCACAATATTTCTTAATGTCATTTGTACTAAATCATTCACTAGTAGTCACTAAAGGAGAGCTTGAACCTATGTACTTGTGTAAGCCCTTCACAATTAATGAGAACTCCTATACTCAATGGACGTAGCCAATCTGGGTGAACCACGTACATCTTGTGTTTGCTTCCATGTCTCTATCCATTTACATACTTATCCACACCAGTGACCGGAGCAATTTAGCGAAGGTCACAAACTTAACACTTTCTGTTGTACCAAAGTCCTCACTGATTTTATGCATTAACATTTGGCGCCATCTGTGGGAACGACACTTATTCCCACTCTCTTCAGCTTTGCCAAGCTGGTTTCCACCATTCGTACACTCTCTTTTGACCATGCATCCCTTTCCAACATGGGGAGTGAAGGAAGCCACATCACACAGAATGACACCCCTCTTGCACCTAGTGCGAAGCAATGAAAGAAAGAAGGAAAGAGAGTTGCTCTTGAAGCTAAAGTTGATGAGCTAGAAGCTGAAAACAACAAGATAGCAATGAAGAATGAGGTCCTCCAGGTGCAGTATGAGAAGCTCTTTGAGACACTCCACGAAGCTAGGCGTACTCAAACATGCGAGCTCGTTGCCCTTGTGGACATCAACCATCATCTGGGTGCCCCCCAACAAGGAGTGTCACCTCCCTTCGACATGGGTATCCCTGATGAGGAGTGAGCTAATCATCAAAACATTGATCAACATGAGACTTCTTTCAACCCAAATGCTTCGATCTGAAGTAGAAGAAGTGGAGGAAGACACCTCATTGCAGAAGGGTTGGAAGGATCGAAAGCCGTTTATCGTGACTGCCGAGACTTCCTAACGCAACGTCAAGAGAATCCCCTCCACATATGCTCGAAGATCAATGACCCAAGGGTTTCTAAAAGACTCGATCCCTTTCCACGACCCAAGCCAGCTACCAATCTAGGGAAGGAACGACAGGTCCCAGAGGAACATGAAGGTACGGAGGACTCTGAGGTATTCTGACAGACTCGCCCTAGAAGTCAGTACAGCGAGTCCAAGAAAAAACAACATGCCATTGCTCAAACTTTCCTACTTCCAAGAGGCAATAAAGACTTATGAAAGAAAATTCCAGTGGTACATGACGCCACTCAGAAACCCCTTATCCTACAGCTTATTGAGGAAGTAAACAAGCTGAAGGCTGAACATCAGGTCGAGATACTTGACTGCAACCAACCCAGGCCTAGCCCTCTCACAAGAAAGATCCTCGACGCCCTCTTCAAGCGAAGACAAAACAAAAGCGTGGTTTACAACTCTATACTGGAAGGGAGGACCCAATTGAACACCTTAACCTCTTTGAGTCCACCATGGCATATCGGATGCACACCGACGAAGAGCGATGTCTTCTCTTCCCCTCCACCCTTTCTGGCGGAGCTCTAAACTGGTATTGCCGTGTTCCGCTTGAGATAGTAGACTCATTTGAGGAATTGAGGAAACTTTTTATCTCTCAACACATCTTCCAGACCGATCACTTGCATTCTGTAGATGACCTATACACTATTCGCCAGAAGCCAGACAAGTCACTATGAGAGTATGCCGGTCGTTTTAGCCATGAGTATCCTCGCTGCCCTGAGGCAGATGACAAGACTGCCCTAAAGGCCTTCACACCAAGCCTACATGATTGTTTCTTCAAGTACATGATCAATGCCAACACTTGGAAGACTTACTCTGAGGTGATGGCACAGGCTTACAACCACACCTCTGCCGAAGTAAGGACATACCAAGGGAACTCCCATATTGTTAACCCTTATCAACAAATGGGAAGTAGAAGTCAAGTTCTACCAAGTGAGGAGATATTGGCCATTCAGACACCCATTGCATCATCTCCTGCCTCATTTAGCTACTCGTTAAGTCACCAAACGTATCTATCTCTTGGTAAGTGGAAGGATTTTTACTCTCAGCAAGCCCATTACAACAAGATGGATAAAAGTTCGTATCAAGACAACCAGGGGTGAAAGTACCGTCGACTATTATGATTATGGGGCCAAGCCTCACTCTTTCAAAGTGGAGGACTAGGTACTGAAGGAAATGTTATTATAAGAAGGCATGCACATTACAAATGTTTTGACTCTCAACTGCTTAAGATCTTTTGTCACACAAGCCATTCGGCAAATATTTAAAGAAAAGGGAATTCAGACAACTTCTTCTTAGTCGTTTACATTCCTACCACTGGAACACTTAGTCTACGCTGAACTACCCTTATACTCTAACTCAGAGCTTCAACATGCGTACTTTGACACAAAGTATGTGATGCTAAGTGTTACAACTAACATGGTTCACATATCGAAAGCATGGATCCCTTCATGCATAGCGAAACATTCATAAGCATCACTCATATCAATCAACATAAACATTATACATTCCAACACATTCATACATAAACATCATACATTCCAACATATTCATACATAAACATCATACATTCCAACACATCCATACATAAGCCAACTGTGCTTCGAAAGGGTTCAACATACTTTGTGTCTTCGACAGTTCCTACAATGTGCCTGGACACCTTGACCTTATTCTCACCAACCAGGTGATGAAATGTACAACCCGTACTCTAATATCATTTGGCAACTTGCCACTCATGCCACCAACTAGGTGAAGAAGGAACTCATCTTCATGCCACCAACCAGGTGATGAAATGTACAACCCGTACTCTTCTTCATGCCACCAACCAGGTGATGAAATGTACAACCAGTACTCTAATATCATTTGGCAACTTGCCACTCATGCCACCAACCAGGTGAAGAAGGAACTCATCTTCATGCCACCAACTAGGTGATGAAATGTACAACCCATACTCTCCTTCATGCCTCCAACCAGGTGATGAAATGTACAACCCTTACTCTAATATCATTTGGCAACTTGCCATTCATGCCACCAACAAGGTGAAGAAGGAACTCATCCTTGTGCCACCAAATAGGTGATAAAATGTGACGAAAGGTGATGAAGGAACTCACCTTCGTACCACCAACCAAGTGATGAAAGCAACTCATCATTCATTCCAACTACCAGAAGACGAGTGGTACAACTTGTACATGTGAACTCCTAGCATTCACAAATAATCAAAAACACTCAAGCTTGACAACTCAACTAGGGGAGCACTTATGCCCAACAAGAGTTATAGTCACCAATAAAGTCTTATTGCAAGCCAACAACAACTTCAGTACATAGCGTACGAAGATCAAGCTATTCAGCCCTCTTGCATCTGCTTCAGATATTTCCTCTCTGTAACAATGCAAACACTACAACTCGTAGAAAGCTTCACACTCTTGATCAAGACAATGTGAAGCAAAACCAATTTATGGTGCCAACAAGAGTTTCATCAAAGGAGTTCAACCACAATTCTCAAAAGCTTCACACACTCTTGATTAAGACAGTGTGAAGCAAAACCAATTTATGGTGCCAACAAAAGCTTAATCAAAGGAGTTCAACCATAATTCTCAAAAGCTTCACACACTTTTGATCAAGATAGTGTGAAGCAAAACCAATTTATGGTGCCAACAAGAGCTTCATCAATGGAGGGCAACCACTATTCTGAAAAGCTTCACACACTCTTGATCAAGACAGTGTGAAGCAAAACCAATTTATGGTGCCAACAAAAGCTTCATCAAAGGAGTTCAACCACAATTCTCAAAAGCTTCACACACTCTTGATCAAGATAGTGTGAAGCAAAACCAATTTATGGTGCCAACAAGAGCTTCATCAATGGAGGATAACCACAATTCTCGAAAGCTTCACACACTCTTGATCAAGACAGTGTGAAGCAAAACCAATTTATGGTGCAAACAAAAGCTTCATCAATGGAGGGCAACTACAATTCTCAAACCTTTGAGGCAAATTCAAGACTGTTCGAAGTAAATTCAATTTATATGGTTCATCCAAACCTTCGACTACTACAAGGTGTGGCTTGCATCACGATCTCTTGCTCAACAGTGTGGAAGCAAAATTTGTATATGTTGTCTCTCCCACATTTTCAAATTTCTAGTTTCCCAAAAAAAAAAAACAACACAAAAAAAAGGGAAATTCAACAAAGCTTCATCAATGGAGGACAACTACAAATTCTCAAAAGCTTCACACTATCTTGATCAAGATGGTATGAAGCAAAATCAATTCGTGGTACCCAACAAAGCTTCACCACAAAAGCTTCACCAACAAAAGGTTCATCAATGGAGGACAACTACAAATTCTCAAAAGCTTCACACTATCTTGATCAAGATAGTGTGAAGCAAAATCAATTCATGGTACCCAACAAAAGCTTCAACTCCAAAGCTTCACCTACAAAGCTTCAACTCCAAAGCTTCACCTACAAAAGCTTCAACACAAAAGCTTCACCTACAAAGCTTCAACTCCAAAGCTTCACCTACAAAGCTTCAACACAAAAACTTCATCCACAATAGCTTCACCCATAAAAGCTTCACCAACAAAAGCTCCACCACAAAAGCTTCACCACAAAAGCTTCATCAATGGAGGACAACTACAAATTCTCAGAAGCTTCACACTATCTTGATCAAGATAGTGTGAAGCAAAATCAATTCATGGTACCCAACAAAAGCTTCAACTCCAAAGCTTTACCTACAAAGCCTCAACTCCAAAGCTTCACCTGCAAAAGCTTCAACACAAAAGCTTCACCTACAAAGCTTCAAATCTAAAGCTTCACCTGCAAAGCTTCAACACAAAAGTTTCACCCACAAAAGCTTCACCTACAAAAGCTTCACCCATAAAAGCTTCATCCACCAACAAAAGCTTCACCCACCACAAAAGCTTCACCCACCTACAAAAGCTTCACCCACAATAGCTTCACCAACAAAAGCTTCACCCACCACAAAAGCTTCACCTACAAAAGCTTCACCCATAAAAGCTTTAGCAACAAAAGCTTAACCCACAAAAGCTTCCCCCACCACAAAAGCTTCACCCACAAAAGCTTCACCCACAAAAGCTTCACCCACCACAAAAGCTTTACCCACAAAAGCTTCACTTACAAAGCTTCATCACAAAAGCTTCACCTACAAAAGCTTCACACTATCGTGATCAAGATAGTGTGAAGTAAAATCAATTCATAGTACCCAACAAAGCTTCAACCTCAAAGCTTCACCTACAAAGCTTTTCTTTTTTTTTTTGGAAATTCGAAATTTTAAAAATTCAAAAATTCAAAAATTAAAAAATTCGAAAATAAAAAAAATAAAAAAAATAAAAAAAAAAAAAAAGCCTAGGCCTCCTCTTCTTTGGGCCTAAGAACTTTCATAACAACTATATATGAATGAGGAGTTTTGGGCTACCACTTAGAAAGGAAAATGGTGAAGTTTTGTTACTTTGGAAACTTGGCTACTAGCAAGACACCTCATTCGTCAACTCCCTCGACCGGAGACTTGGGGGACTCCTACCATATGCTATTGCACCTTGATACTTGGAAGCCTCACGACCACTCAGTGACTTGGATTTTTCAAGTCTCCAAACGAGAAGTTTTCCTCACTCGGGAAATTAAGGGAGCACTACCTCAACCTACATGCTTCACTCACAAAGCTTCAACATACAAGCTTCAACAAAAGGAAAAAATCAAAGAACTTAGTGAAGAAGGCCTTGGTGTATTTAACACAATACGTTGAAATGAAGCAAATCTTGTTTATTCATATCTCCGATAACTTACAAATATGTACATATACATGAATCAAAATAAACAAACAAGAAGGAGCATTCACAAAGGTTGCTCAGGAGAAGTCTCAGCAGTCGGCAGAGCCCCCGAAAGAGGAGGCACCAAAGGGTGATTATTCCGAGCCTCAGTACTAGGTAGAACCCCAAAAGGAGGAGGCACTGAAGGTTGATCATTTGGAGCTTCATAACACTTTTGGTACAACAGAAAGTGTTAAGTTTGTGACCTTCGCTAGATTGCTCTGGTCACTAGTGTGGATAAGTATGTAAATGGATAGAGACGGTGAAGCAAACACAAGATGTACGTGGTTCACCCAGATTGGTTATGTCCACGGAGTATAGGAGTTCTCATTAATTGTGAAGGGTTTACACAAGTACATAGGTTCAAGCTTTCCTTTAGTGAGTACAAGTGAATGATTTAGTACAAATGACATTAGGAAATATTGTGAGAGAATGATCTTTATTTATAGAAGAGAGTTTCTAGTTTCATTCTGACATTGAAACGTGTCGTGTTGTGATTGGCTTCTGATGTGGACACGTGTCGCGCTATGATTGGCTTCTGATGTCGACAAGTGTCACGCTGTGATTAGCCTCTTGGTTGGAGGGAAACTCTTCTGGGTCCTTGACGGTATAACGTTAACCGGTGCTCAGTCGTTTCAGGATTGGTCAAGTATGGTACAAACAAATGTCAAGGATAAAATCAAGGGTTCTCTCTGTTAAACTTATGGTGGAAGGTTGGCCATTAGAAATGAAAGTTATTAGAAATGAAAGACGATCATTCATTGCTAATTAGGGCGTTGGACCCATTTAATCTTTAATCTCATGTCAAAACCCTCTTTTAGTTATGTTTCCTTACCAATAGTTAAAGAAACTCTAGTCTAGCACTAGAGGGAATCAACTAACTAAAAGAGATTAAGAAGTAATAAGAATTACAAACCGATTTGTTCAAATTCCTACAAATTACACATACTAAGAGGGAGAGATAATTTAATGTCCAACGTGACAAGGTCCAATTGAAACAGTAATTAAAACACATTCCCAAGGTTCAAACAATTTGAGTTTAGCGCCTTATCTCATAACTCAATTATCGTTTAAGGCATAAGTCCATAGTCACCCATTTTTCTAACTACTTAATCACATTAAATAATCATATGGAATGCAACACAAACAATTAGATTTAGTGCATATGGGCATAATAATATTATGAGTTTAAACAACCAATAAAATTAAAATCAAATATTTTAACTTTTCAAATAGTAGGGGCCTAAATGCAAATATGAAAAGTTAGGGGTCAAACCGTAAATACTTGAAAGTATAAACAACCCTTTTAATATTACAAAAAAGCCCCACAAGTGGGTAATCCACTAGGGTGGCCGGCAAACATAATGGGGATGGGAGGTTTCACCCATCTTGCATTGAACCAACATAAAGTAGAGAAAAAATTAAATTTTACTTGTCACTTGATTTTGCTTTAAGGACTTTAGTGAAAAGGGTGATGGAAAGTTAACTAGACTAGACTAGGTTTGAATAAATTTTGACATGGCTATGGATGGTTTGTACATCATCCAAAACCACAAAACAATGCATAAGAAACAAATAAAACCATTTTCACCAAAAACCAAACCATGAACACCAAGAACAAAACCATGAACACATTTTCAAGATTTGTATATTCTTGGTGATTTTTCAAACCCAAAAACAAAAGTGACAAGATTTCTACTTTCTAGCTTTAAAGTGTGTGTGTGATTCAAAATAAAAACACAAACACATAGCCAAAAACCCCTTTTTGCCGTGCCCTCCCTATGACTCAAAACCCCAAAATTTGTTCTAAACTCATTCTTCATTCATGCATCCAAAACACTTTTTGCATACATATCTTTCTCAACTATTGATTTACATTTTTCAACAATTGAAAAACAAAAGATAAACATACTTTGAATGAAGCAATAATATGTCATACATAAAATTAAAACCCATATGCATAAAATCCAAAAGGACACATCATACATAAACCTTTGGCTCTGATACCACTTGAAGGGAATGCTATGAGATTTCATGTGCGATTTCTAGTGACTAGCATGCATATACAATTCAAAATTTTTATACGAAAGCAACAGAAACATGTTATCAAATAATATCAAAGCAATAGTCATGTAAACCCCCTTCAAGATGCATAGGTTTATGTAAGATGCATCAAAAACAAATTTATATAAGAACAAAGTTTAGGAGTAGTTTTATACCTCTTGATCTAGATCTTGGACCAAGGATGGACCACCTCCAAGCCCTTTGCTCCTTGAACTCCTTGAGCCTAGCCTCCTTCCTTGCCTCCTTCACTTTGTTTAGAATGAGTGCTCCTAGGTTCTCTTCAAGTTTCCAAAATTGAAAACCTCTAAAGATCCTCACCCACTAGTGTAGTGAGAAGGATGAAGGAATAACCAAAGGGGTGAAAAGATGATTAGCTAAATCCCCCTATGGTGGCCGGCCCTTTGAGTGTTAGAGAGATATTTTTTCTTTTTCTCTTTTGTTCTTTCAACACTTCAAAAACCCTAATGAAACATTTGCTATAAAGTTCCTTTTATAGCCAAAAAGAAACAAGTCAACATTTGACCTTTCTCTCCCTCCTTTGGCCGGCCCCTTTGTGTTGTTTGGGCTTTAGGCTTTTATTTATTTCAAGTCATCCAATGCTTGAATAAAAGCCCAATGGGCCCAATTAAACCCGAACGTTTCTTTAAGCCCAAAACAATCTTATATCGCTTTTATGATTTCTTTAGACTTTCTAATTAATCACAACACTTAATTAATCCAATTAATTATTTCCATCATCCATTAATTACTCACTACAAGAGTGTATTGGTGAACAATCATTTTAGGTTCTAATTAGCAAGGCAGTGAGGTGATTGGTACCAATCCAATTGATTATATTTAATCCAATCACTTAGTGAATTAAAACTTACTTTTAATTCACATTCTTCTTTGACGACTACATTTAATCATCTAGAAGAACTCACAAGCCATGAGTGACATCTAACCATATATCATGGCTACCCAAGCTAATGTAGAAGTTGTTCGGAGAACCTATTCAGTTGGAATTACAATGTAATTCGATCCTTCTCTAAAACAATACTCTCAATCACATCACTAGGGTATGGATATATTATGTCAAACCCCTAATGTGATTATTCCTTCTTATATGATTCAATTGAGTCATATAGGAACGCTTTCCTTTATTACGCTTGATACTTCGGCCGAAGATTCCAGAATCATATCTTAGAGTATTCATCCTCTCTTAACGAGGATTAGAGATTCCTTATTGCGCATTCACTTGCCTTCATGACTAAGTGGCTTAACCCCGACTATGCCGTGGACACCCGCGGATGGAGTGACTTTGACATAATCAAAGATCAAGTACTTAACCACAAGACAACGATGATGCCTTAGGTCAAAGTACTACTTAAATTATTCCAACCATTAGAGTTACTTGCTTGACATGTGAGTAGACCTCCATGCAAGTACTCTCGTTCGATTGTGTTCAGTGAACTCATTCCCTTAATGAGCACCTACATACTTGTCTTAGTGTCACTACACGAATGGGATGAGACTTTCCATCCTTCTAATTGAAGCGAACATAGTATGTACTGGTCTATGCATTGTCAGTATCCCTCCGACAATTCTATGACCAGGAACCTTTTGGACATGATGGTTATGTGAAAAAGGTCTCTGTAGTCTAACTTCATTAGATTACTTCTTCAATCGATCCATTGTCCATGGATTCACTATTTAGGACATATATCGTTTATAGAGATAGTCATAACTAGTATCTTTGCCATTTGATGTATAAGAGTCATCTATACATCCATTTATTGTCCTGAAAGGTTTCTTCCAAAGATTGACTTTCAGGGCATATTTCCAACAAGGCTGTGGGAAGACAGTTTGCTGCTGTGTTTTGGTGAGATCTCCGTTGGGCATCACAAGTTGCAGGGTGTTGATGACGGCAAAGGCACATCGATGGTAATGCTTTTCTTTGTCGATGTCGCTGCTGGTACTAGGATCTGGGCGAAAGATTGCAGAGAAGTTGAAGGTGTCGACAACGTGGCAGCGGCGGGTGTTGATCCCTTCCTTCATTGACGCGACTTTCTTTGGTTTCTTCTGGCTTTATGCGACACGACATTAGCAAACCCATCTCCTTCAAGCTGCATAATGCACGAATTCCTTCTGGAAAACCACCATTATGCCACTGCATCATCAAATCCATCTCCTTCAAGTCACAGAGTGCATGGGCTCATTCTGGTTCATCACCTTTGGATCACGGATTGCACTGCCCTTTGAGCTTCTTCCGGAGGACTGACGGAGACGACAGTTGAAGAGCAGTGGTGTTGCGGTTTGGTTGCTGCAACTTGGGAGGTTGTTGGGGAATAGGAGAGGTTAGAGAAGCAAATTGCTTCTTTATTTCCTATGAAACCGAGAGAAACCAAACAAAGAAAAATTTAGAAGGATGGATTTGTACCTTTAAATGCTTTGTTGCTTTCGTTTGCCGTGTATCCTCTTCTTTGTTTGCTTTTTGTCTCCCTGAATTTCCGCAGTACTTCACCTCTTTGATTTCTCTCTTAATTTCTGCAGAGTCTCTTTTTTTTTTTTTTTTTTGTTCCCCCCTCTTCTAATAGCAGCTGATGCCTATTTATAGACATCTTAGGAGCGCTCTACAGTTTTTTATATGGGGGAGATGGAGGCCATGTCTGTTGAATGTACAACACCAGCTCAATAATTAAGGTCCAGCCCATTTGGAATCATGAATGAGAATATGCTAAAAAACTCTAGCAAAGAAGGTAGCAAGTTGGAAAAGCCTAAGTCCACCGCCTTAGGTTTAAGAAAATCTAGAAAAATGGTTTGTTTGTAGAAAAGCCTAGAACCATCACAAATGTGTTGCTATTATGTAATGCCCATGTCGGTGGGCAACTGGAGTCAGCAAAACACCACCTATAAATAGGTGTGTGATGTTGTGAAATAAACCAACCGAAGTAAGAATCAAACAATCAAGAAGACTAAGTGAGAGTGAGAAGTAGCAGTAGTCTTGTGGAAAGTGTGAGTGGTTTAGAGTTTGTCTCTATAGAAAGTGAGTGAGTGTCATAGCTTCTCAAGTGTGTCCTTGAGAGTTTATGTGTTGTAATATTTTGTGTGTGTAATACAAGTAATTTGTTTACTTGTGTTATCTCTCCAACACTTGTGTTAGAATTGTGTACTCTAGTTTTTTTTTTCTCAACAATGTCTTCCGCCACTTTCTCTTAACTTTTCCCACTAACTGTCCAGTCTTCCACGTCTTGCTTTTGCAGAAAAATAGGGAGACTTTGCTTAGCACGTTACTTCCCCCTTTTTGTAGGAGGAAATACATACTTTCTTTTTATTTTAATTTTATTTATGGATGTTGATCTATATGTAAAACCCATCCTTATTTTTTTGGGTTGGATTAAATTTTTGTTTTGTCTTGTAGCTTGATCCAATTTGTATGGATTCTATTTTTTAATATGTTATTTATTTATTTTTTTGTTCAACAGTCTGATGAGAAAAATGTTTGGCCATTTGACGATTAATTTCCATTTGAGTTGACGGATTATCCGAATGGCGAACCTGCAAATGGTGTTTCCAAAGTACACTCAGAATTATTATAAACAAAGTTATTACATTACATTCATAATTATTGAAAACAAGTTATGAAATGTAATATGTGTGCCTTGCATCAGTGCATTTACCCTTGACTTATGAATCGGTTGAAGATATCCAAACTTCTTATAGTACCTCTTTTGTTTGCCACGACTTTTCTGAGTTGTAAATTTCAATGCAAGACTAACGGTGTTACCCAGGTATAAAGTTCATAACATTTTCTATAAATTCAATGCAAGACTAAAGATAGTGATTATATTGAAAAACATTTCTCATGGCTCATAATATTTTCAAAGGTTGCTCTAATGGTGCACTGATGCATCACGGGTTCATAGTTAGATACTGAACGTAGCCGTGCGACGAAAAGACCCTCGTGGTGCTGAAAGTTGCAACACGAAATATTTGTCTCGCAAAACTTAGTGCAACAAAGGTTCTTTTGTGGTGTTAAATATTGCGCCACAAAGGCCTTTGTCCTTTAAAACTTAGTGCGACGAATAGTCCTTCGTCGTATTAAAAATTGCGCTACGAAGGTGCTTCGTCCCTTAAACCTTAGTGCAACAAATGTTAATTTCGTCGCCCAATATACTTTGCGCGACAAACTTTGTGTATTCGTTGCGCAAACCCTAACTTCACAAGCTTTGTGCGATGACACTTTGACGACAAAGGTTTTGTTGTGCAATTTTTTGGCCAACAAAAATCTTCTTTGCGCGACGACCTTTGTTTCGTTGCGATAACTGTTAAACGTAGTAGTGATGAAACCCGTTCTCAACCAACGTAATGTATCACTGCAAATTGGATAGAAGCAAATAAGGGGATAGATAGCATTCCAAAAGGACATGCTGATTTACAAAGTACTCCTCCATTACATCATAAGCTAAGGATCCATTACACATGGTGGAGAACAGTGATTTAACTAACTAGACAAGGTAAAAATATATAAACTATACAACCAATGCGAAATACAAAACCGCCCCCGTCCTAAAATGGCTAGCAAAAGAGGACGGGTATAACCTAGAAAGGTAAAGAACTGGAAGAGTTAGAACAATTTACCAAGACCTTAACTGCCGCATGACATGAGGAAAGTTTCCAGAGACATTCCAAGGCGACTTAGGTACACTTGAAACCACGACAAATAGATAAATATATGATGAGGGCTATGACAACGAGGATCGCCACGACTATCAGTTTCATCTTCATGTTCTGAAGCCACATCTTTCTTTTCATTTTTGTTCCCTGTGTCCTGAAATCTTGGGCCTGCAACAAACCAGTATTTTAAAAATATAAATACACCATAACAACGTATATTAAAAAAATCGTGAAATTGACAGAGGGGAGATATATAATGGGTATACAAGAAAAGGTGAAAAAATGGGGGAGGGATAAAGAAAAGAAAGTGAGAGCAAGTGTAGCGCCCTGCGAAGTCTATCTAATCAAATAACCATATCATCTTCCATCACCCAAACCTAACAGGACAAGGGTTTCCAGAAGTTCAACTAGCTCCAGAAGTAATGATTCTTCGACTAACCTGGGAGCGAAGATTATCAGTTTTATCCACCAACAGCTCAATCTTCTCACCACGATCAAGAACCTGCACATCATATGAATTTCCACGAGAAAATAGGTAACATATTATCCCACTTGTGATGCAGTGCGAATGAGAAAACAAATATTAGAGGGATAAAATTCAAAAAGAAATGATCTCATTGACCTGTTTACTGGTTGTTTCAAAATGAAATAGGAATCGAGTTGTTCCTATCGCAAATCCTTTTCAGGAATCAAATAAAAGCACTCTGATTACAAAAGCACCATTGCACAAAGAAACATTTGTATGGGCGAATTACTTACTAATAAAACACTGATTACTTAAGGGAGTTTTTGGAAATAAGTAAAATCAGAAAGATCCGACATGTTTCTTGATTCTTTATTGCACGTAGGTAAACACTGACATGGGAAGGGATTAGAATGATTACCATTCCGGGTATGTAAACATATCATTGAGTCGATGTATGTAGGCACAGAATATATCCAAAATACACACGAGTTATTGCAAATGTATACACAGAATTAGTCAGAGAGATATTATTGATGCCAGTGCTAAATTTTCGATAGCAAAAGTCCGTTAGTAATCAGAAATAAGCATGCAAAATTAGGCTATATCGTAGACAGTCTTTAACTTCCAAATTACCTATAAGGGTCTTTATGACACAATCAATAATTCGATTCATTTTCAATTAGGCCTTGCTCTAGCCTCTTTGGGGGTTATTACGTCCTTGGTCGCTCAACACACAACAGTTACAAAAATTTGTATAAAAAAACCGTATCAGTTCTTTCTACCTTCTCAATATTTTCCATCATAACACCCTTGACCTCAGTAATCTGAGCCTTCACTTTTGCAAGCTTGTTGATCTCTTCAGGATGATCTACACAGTACTTCATGTGGTCCTTCAGTTTGGGTCTAAAACATCCATATATACAAGAGTTAAGCGTCTTCAGAAAAATTAAAATTTGAACAATATTTGTTGCCATGAAAAGCACTTCGTGAAATTAATACCCAAACTCTCTGTTCAGTCCATTGGCAACAGCAGTCGCAGCTTTCCCACCACCATATCTTTTGTTGAAATCATCCTTGATTCTCTCCAGGTAGGCAATTGGAATTTGCCTGCCAGCAGATTCAGCGGCAACGACACAGTAGGCTGTAGAATCCAAAATAAAAAGAGTCTAAAACCCTAATCCTACAAGATTAAGAACCACTCCACAAGCATTGAACTTCAATAAATCAATGAACAAAAATCCAATAAAAAAAATCGCATAGTATAATTTTCTTTTGGTTGGAAGACTTCAAGTTCCATAGAATACAAGCTGGATGGATGAAGTGGAAGAGTGCATCCGGGGTGTTGTGTGACCGCCATATGCCACTGAAGCTCAAGGGAAAATTTTATAGGATGGCAATAAGGCCGGCGATGTTGTATGGCACAAAATGTTGGGCGGTGAAGCATCAACACGTACATAAAATGGGTGTAGCGGAGATGAGGATGCTTCGTTAGATGTGTGGGCACACGAGAAAGGATAAGATTAGGAATGAAGATATCCGAGGTAAAGTAGGAGTAGCCGAAATTGAAGGAAAGATGAGAGAAAATCGGTTACGGTGGTTTGGTCATGTGCAAAGAAGGCCTACTGAAGTTCTGATTCGAAGATGTGACTACGGGATAAAGGTTCAGGGCCGAAGGGGTAGAGGAAGACCTAGGAAAACTTTGGAACAGACCCTAAGAAAAGACTTAAGAGTACTTGGATCTAACGAAGGACATGACACAGAACCGAGAGCAATGGCGTTCTAGGATTCATGTATCCGACCCCACTTAGTGGGAAAAGGCTTTGTTGTTGTTGTTGGAAGACTTCAAGTTCTAAGTTCAAACTAAAGACAATCTTCCAATACTACAGCGATAGTCTTCCAATACCATAGCGATCTAGTTATTAATACATAAAGATATATGATCAACCACAATAAGAGCAACGAACAGGAGGAAAAATAGGACCATAGCTGAAAATTGGGACAAGTTATCCAATCTATCTAATCCAATAACGATACACCCAAAAACAAAAAAAATTGTTCCAAAACCTTAACATTTGATAGAAACATAAACTTTTCTCAGAAAATCTGATAGTACTTTACACATTCGTAAACGTTTTTGTGAATCTTTTTTAAATACGCACTGTCCAAACGGATTCAGATGATTAAACAGTACCTTTCACCAGTGAATTCTGATTGTAGAAATATTCTCACTGGAAAAGTACGACTGTTTAGTGAATCACAAGATAAATAAAAATACCCCATTGTCTATACAATGTGCATTGCCTATTACATGAATGCAATATAAATATATAACCTTGCCACTGATTCTATAAGATCTGATCAACTGACTATAGGCACAGACGAGCAACCACCCTTCTCGATTGTTCAAGAAATATAAGAAAGTAAAAGAAAATGAATGATGACTAGATGTTAAATCTCATGACATTTCAAATCCGAAAAACACAGAGATCATTTATCAGCTAATCCCCAATGATCCTTATGTTCTGCATAAGCATCCATCAAAAATACATTTCGAATTGTCAAATCAGATATTTTCGCATAGGTCCCTTAATAGAAAAACAAAGACACAGCATCCCAATGTATGCACAACCATTGTCCTTTCTGTACCATTTTCCGAAAGTTTCAATGCACTGCGAATCGCGAAAAATCATGTAAATAAATAATAAAACACAAAAATTTAATTCTATCAAACAAATAATTAACAATAATCAGCGTTTTCATAAACGTACATTGATATAATCCTCTCAATCCAACAAAACAAATGAAAGAACACAGGGATCAATCAAAGTCATCGAAACAAGGAAATCGAAGAGAAGAAGACGGAGATCGGAATAAAATCAACCAAAACTGAAGGGAAACTCATAAATTAATGGGAAGGAAACCGAAAAAAGGCATGAGGAAATGAATGCATGGGGACTCACTGAAGCCGTTTTCGACAAGGTAATTGAAGGTGTGGCCGTCGCAATTGTATGTGAACTTGTTGTTGGAGGAAGGAAGCTTCTGGAGGCATTGAGCGGCGATAGTGGTGAAATTTCCGGTGAACTCTGTGTACTCGGCGAGAACCACAGAGCCTCGAGCGACGAAGCTGTAGATCAGAGATTGCTGCCCCATCTGAATCCCAAATTACAGGAGGAAGAAAAAAAAAAACTAACCGTAAGTCCCAATCGAAATGTGGTTGTACGGAGATTCAGAGCGAGAGAGGGATGACGGGATGGAAAGAATGTAAATGCTGAATTTACGCAGAGACAGAAAGAAAGAGCATATACCGTATTATTTCTTTTCTCTGAGTTCCTGAATAGAACGACGTCGTAACACTGCTGATGTAGTTAATTTGAATTTTTCAGTTGCAAAAATAAATAAATAAAAGAAAAATGGAAAAATATGAAAGGTGCATAGACCAAGGCGGGAAGGCCCTGTAGATTAGTGGTTGGACCATGTGCTGCATTCATGAGTTTTGTCAAAATAGGAAAACGTGAACAAATTCTATAACACTTAATCAAAGGATAATTGACACACTCTGATCAGAAATGTTTATCTGGACACCTAAATCACGATGTGCTAATTTAGAGTGTGCATAAATTAAAACATGAAAGTGACTAATTTAGAGTGTGCATGTGAGCAGGATTGAACCCATATCACACAAATAATGTCAGAGTATATATAAATTGCAATAAAAGAAGAGTAAGGACATTTATACCGAAAGGAAAAGTCTCCCACATAAAAGCTTTTACCAACAATCATCGTCGTCACGAAACATTTGCCACTAAAATCATGGAGGGGCGAAAAATAAGGGTGAGTGGGCCTAAAAATAAAGTTTTGTAAAGCTTTTTTCGAAAAGTGTAACCCCTTATTATAAAACAAGTATATGGTTTCCCAAAAATATTATAATATTAATATGTAATAGGTTCCCTTCAACACAAGTGAGTTAAAGGGTGTAAGCACAACAACAAGGTATCTCAACATCAAATCTCAATTCACTATTATAAGAAATCAATGCTCATTAATTTATGTAGGCACACAAGTCCATTGCAGAGATATTCAAACAATGGAACAGGTTGGGTGTAGGTTTTACATTCTAGTGCTACATCATGTGAGATGTGCTAGTCGCATCACATACGAGTCCAAAATATCACACAAAAGGACAGGCTGTCACCTAACTCTTGATCCAAAGCGAATGTAAACGGTGCATGTGAACTACACGTGAAGCTGATCCTTGGCCCAGGACAGTACAAACAACTAAGAGACACCGTGCAAATATGTAATAATGAGCAGATAAAACGCAACGATGTCATGCCACAAGTTTATGCTCACAAGTAATATTAAACATAAAGTGTACGAAAAGTCTATTTGTAAAGTTAAACATGGCATGTCACATCATAATATATAAAGCAGTTGTTGGGAAAATCATATATATATATATATATATATATACATGTAAAAATGAAACGACCCACTTACAGATACTTGCGAAGTCACAGTCGTTCGAACAAAGATAGCCGAAGTCTTCGATAGTCATCACACCTAAGCATAATATTGGGACCCATTAGTAAAACTCCACTAACACAATTAAATTTGGGAAAATGAAGTGTGGATTTGGAATCAAGGCGTCGAAATACGTTAAGGAGGGTCCTGACAAATTTTACAAAAAGTCAAGGGTTAACCCTAGAAGGTCAACCGAGCCGCCCCAGCAATCAACTACGTTAAAACTTTGGAAATACACTAAATGGATGTCAAAAACAGACTTGGGGCGTTGAAATTAGCCTAAGAGGTTTCCGAGAAAATTTAAAAAAAAAATCAATACAAAGAATATTCCAAATCCATTTAAGAAATGGATTGGGCCAAATCTTGGGTTGATGGGTCATGGGTTAGGGCTGGTTCCAGGTTTGGGCCCCTTTTATTTTTTTTTCAGGTCGGGTTAGGTCGACCTGGTCTTATTGTCGGTTTTCCATGAAAAAGAAAGCCGGAAGTTTAGAATCTCTGTTCATCCCCAAAACTCAGCCAAAACTAGCAACCCAATATATCAAATTGAAGCCCTATAAACAAAGAATCGAAATATACCATTGGGGTTCTCGTCAGTGGTCACATTTGGTTGGAAAATGGCCTGCAAGGATTGAGTTTCTCGTCGGCAATTGGAGAATCCTTTTCCTCCGAGGTCTATGCGTTCAAAAGCCATTAAACTTCTTAAAACTACTCCAAAGGTACAACAAAACGCGATCTACTAGGTTTTAAAAGGATTATCGAACGTTGCCTTCACTGGTATTGATGAGATCTTCGTTGGAAAAACCACAACTACCTGCTGGAGCTTCTTGGCTCGACGGCAGTAGCTGGGTTCTCGAGGTGGCTGCCCAAACATGCTGTTGCACTCATGTGGTTTAAAAATGAGGAGGGATAATGGTCTGGGTGGCTCATCGGAGTGGAGGTTGTGATGGCTTGGTGCTTTTGTGTAGGGAAGGCAGGGAGTGATTGAGAAAGAGAGAGTTCAGAGATAGAGAGTTATAGTGGTGGTATGGCAAAGCTCGCTGGAGAAGGTAGTGAGTGGTGATGGTGCTCAACTGCTATGTGTTGCACAGAAAACACATAGAGAGAAAGCTTGAGGGAAAGAGAGAAGTGAGAGAGATGAGAGAAGTAGAGTGAGGGAGAAGAGAAAATGTGTTAAGTGGGTAAAGAAAAGTGAGGTTTGAGTGTAATGAGAGTGAGTGAGGCGTGGACGAGAGGGAGAGAGGAAGCAACGGGAGAGAGAGAGTAAGGGATGTGAGGTGATAGACCAAAAAGAAGGAAAATGATGAAGTAATGTGTCTGATGGAACAAGTATGGGTTTCTAAAACCCAAAATAAATATTATTTTAATGGCACACTTGTCCACAACCCATGTGATGTTCAATTTTCTTTCAAACCCATGCATGCCTTTAGTCTACACCAGGGTCATCAGACAGACAAGGCCAAGGCAGCGTACTGCACAAAGTCACAGTCCAAATTTTGAAATTATCCCAATAGTTTTATACAGTTTCAGACATAGCTGGTTCATCAAAATTCCAAATTGAGTTTCGTTTGTGTCCATGAGTTCGTATCGTCTAGTAATACACAAATACGTGAAAAGAATGGGTTGTATGTCTCTCTAAACGATGGTCAATGAAAGCCAATAATCTCAACTCTAGAGGCATTTTTGTCAATTCATTCTTTTAAAATTAATAAAGCCGTATAATTAGGGACGGTTGTTACAATAATTCTCTCCTTTTGTTTTTTTTTTTCAATTTTGTTCAGTAACAAGAATGTTATGTGCTATTGTCTTGAATGAAATTTAAGTGGAACTTGGCCAAAATTCTGTATGGGCAAGCAGGGACGAAGCTAGAGATTGTTTTGAATGGGGGCATTAACTCAAAAATTTATCAAGCGAAAAGAAATGATATCTATACACCTCTTTTATCTGTCTACATACACATCTGTTTATTTTTAGGAAAAATTACACCTAGAGTATACTTTTAATACTTAATTTTGTATTGAGACAACACTTTTTAAACATTTCAAATAAAGACAAAAGTTAATACATGACATCATTGGTTTTTTTTTTTTTTTATTTATCTAAAGTGTAATTGAGTTATAAAAATACTCTTTGTAGTTGTAAAGTCTTTTCACACCTCTATCTCCTTTTTTTTCTTTTTTTCTTTTGTCGAACACACCTCTATCACCTTCAGTTGGTCCTTCACTCTCTGCAATTCTCTCACGCGTCGCGCCCTTCACATCCAAAGCCCATTGCCTCCTTCTCCACACCCTCACTCCTAGCGATGAAGGACCAGCCTCCTTCCTCGTACGGCTTCATCGACGTCCCTCCCCACCACCTCGTCTGCTTCGTCGTCACCACCCACAATTAGGCCATCTCCAACCGAGGGCTAGCCAGATGGCTCGTTTTAGCCCTCTAGCCCTCTAAAATATTAATATTGTAATGAACAGTACATGGCCATATTTGCCCCCGTCTCCAACCGAGGGCCAAAGGGCCATATGGCTCGTTTTAGCCATGTCACAAAAAACCATCTCCAACTGAGAGCCAAAGGGCCAAACATAATTTATTATTTAAATTTAAAAACTACAACAACTTAAATTCAAATCCAATAACAACTTAAATTAAAAAGCAACAACTTATATTTAAAAACTACAACTTAAATTTAAAAACGACGAATTAAATTTAAAAACTACAAATTAAATTTAAATGTTAACTTGAATTTAAAAACTACAACTTAAATTTAATACCCATAATCAACATCATCTTCATCATCCGTCATTGTAGGAGTATAGTCAGAGGTAAACAACTACCGCCGCGTCATAATTAGAATTTTTTAGGAATGGTGAATGAATGGTTTAGGTATTTCTAGGAAAAAAAAATTAGAATTTTTGAGAATTAAAAAAAAATGACACATCCCGACCCTGATATTCTCTGAATACCCAGGTAGGCACGTACTGACCGACACCCGAGGGTGACGAAAGCCATTTATTGAATACAAGAGTAATGATTAGGAGAAAATGAACATTAATAATCATTAGAATCTAAAGGTAATAAACAAAGTTTAAGGAAATGTCTAGAGTGCATAGAATACGTTCTAATTCAAGATCACAAAAGGAAAGATCATTACAAGATATCACACAAATGAGCGATAGACTGCTACTGGTAGGGGAATGCCTCATACGTTGTGTCTAAGTCCTTGTTTCTAAGACCTGAATGGGGGCGCAAAACAAAGGTGAGTGGACCAAGTTCATATATATACAATAATAATAAAAGGGTTATCAAGATACTAACCCTCACAGTTTATATAAGGAAAACTACTAGCATAATGAGTGAAAGGTTTCCTGAAAATCCTAGCATGCCAAAAACATCTCAAAAGACATATCACGGAAATCAAAATATCAATCGTCTCACAGATTGTCTCGTAAGTGCGGTGTGTTGCCAATAAGATCACTGAATAAATATAACTCCCGGCCCTATGCCAGCACCGTGGGCTTTGCGCTTGTAGCCAGAGATTACAAACTCCTGGTCCAATGCGTACTCCATGTCCCTCAACCTGTAGCTAGGGATTATTTCTTCTGGCCTAACTGCCAACACCATATCCTCGCCCCAGGCGGCATAGTGTCCACTAGGTACGCACTAATAATTACGCCTTTCAAATAGAACCACTTCATAGTATAAAGTCATCCATCGTCTATACTATAAAGAGGGGTTTTGAAAACATGTTCTAGCATCCTATTGTCATCCATTAGATAGTCTACCAGTTTATGGTTTTTATAGAAAGTACGATATATTAAAATATAGCTCAATACAGGCCAACAATTAATTCCTTACAAAATAACGAGAAGATAATCAACATTTCAATAAACATGCTTAACATAAAATCCGTTCATAAACTCGTAAGGCATGCATTTCATTTATGCAAATAAACTATACAATTATGCAAATTTTAGAAGGGGTCCACTCACAGATACTCCGTAGCAGTAGAATTGTGTGGAATAGGATTAAGGAAATCCCCACTAGCAACTTCACCTAAGCACAAAAATGTACAATTTATCAAACTACCCAACTATAGAATTTCAAGAAATGGAAATGGGTCTTGGGTTTGGATCCGGATTAGGTTTAGGTTTAGGTTAAATAGGGTTAGGACCTATTGGGTTTTGGGTTTGGATAGTTTAGGAATAAAGGGGTGGTTTGGGCTTGAGCCCAAACCCACACAACACACATACATACATGCCAGCACACACACTTGCATGCACAACACACACACACACACACACACACACACACAGCACAAAACACACACACACACACATGCACCACACACACTCACACGGACACACATACATACCATACATACACAGTACACGCACACACCCATACACGCACGACATAACACACACACACCACACATACACTCAGCCTATGCAAGGCACGGCTCGCAGGCCAAATAACCAAAAAAAAGAAAGTTGGGCTGGTCTAAATACAGGTTAAGGCCCGTGGGTGTTCTGAAATGGCTTGGATGGCCTCATGGTGCTCGGGGAAGAACATCGGAGCTACTACAACTCCGGCCGACGATGAACATGTAAACCAACATCCAAACCATGTACCAAAATGAAGAGGGAAGAGAGTGGGTGTTTTCATACCCTTGCTTCACCGTGAACGGCTGTGAGTGTTCGGAAGAACCCTCGAAGGTCACGGGTTCGCCGAAAAGTGTGGGAGAGCCTCCCCCGCGCCGTTCCCAACCTCAAAACCTTGGAAGAACAATGTAGATTTCAACACACAACGCCCAACAACATCAATGGCGATTTCAAAAGGAATTTAAACTTACCTAGCTGGAAATATAAATGGAGAAAACTGTCGGAGGTCTTTTCTCTGGATTTCCCGATCTCGTTGCGACAGAGAGAGAGATAGAGAGAGATGGTGCAAGGAAGATGATGATGATGATGGTCTACAGCAGGAGCTACATGCAGGTTTGTTTGGTTGGTCACGGTGCAGAGAGAGAAAGGGAGAGATGAGAGTTCCCAAGAGAGAGATTTCAGAAAATGCAGAGGGAAAGCTCGGGAAGAAAAGAAAGCTAGGAAGCTGCCACTTGGCAGTTTAGGAGGAATATGGTATCTAGATCGACGACTAAGATTAAATGAGATAAGGGACTAAATTGATAGACTTAAACATGTTTCAAGGAGGAATATAGAAGTATAAATAAAATGTGGGCGTGGGTGTAACAATTTACCCCCTTACAGAAATTTCGTCCTCAAAATTATGAATTTACATGAAAAGAAAGGGATATTGGTTCCGCATTGATTCCTCTGTTTCCCCAAGTAGCTTCTTTGACTGCATGGTTCCTCCACAGTACCTTCACCAAAGGAATAACTTTGTTCCGCAACACCTTATCCTATCTGTCAAGGAAAGCTACTGGTTCTTATACATAGCTAGCATCCAGATTTACTTCCAATGGTTCTAACTGGATGATATAAGAGGGATCTGGTACATATTTTCGAAGCATGCAAACATGGAAAATGTTATGGATCAGTGACAACTCCGGTGGTAGCTCCAACCTATAAGCAACTGCACCAATTCTCTCAATAATCTGATAAGTACCGATGTATCGAGGACTCAGCTTTCCTCGCTTACCAAAATGAACAACACCCTTCCAGGGAGACAACTTCAAGAATACAAAGTCGCCCACTGTAAACTCACGATCCTTTGAGTGTCTATCTACAATACTTTTCTGTCGGTCTTATGCTGCTTTCAAATTCGCCTTAATTAGTTGGATATTAATGTTGGTGGTATCCACAATCTCTGTTCCCACCAACGACCTTTCTCCTGCTTCTGCCCAACATAATGGTGTCCTACACGCCTTCCTGTAAAGTGCTTTAAAAGGCGCATACTAATACTCGAGTGATAACTATTATTGTAAGCAAACTCTACCAACGACAAATAGTTATCCCAGCTACCTTTCCACTGTAACACCGACACTCTCAACATGTCCTCTAAAGTCTGAATCGTCTGCTCGGATTGACCATCAGTTTGTGGATGATAAGCAGTGCTGAACAGTAATTGAGTACCCATAGTGGCATTAAAGGCTTTCCAAAGCCTGGAAGTAAATCTGGGATCTCTGTTTGACACAATGGAGATGGGTACACCATGAAGACGAACAATATTATTGACGAATAATTTCGCCAATTTCTCCAACGAATAGGTCTGTCGAACTGGTAAGAAATGAACGGCCTTGGTAAGCCGATCCACAATTACCCAATACCATCATACCTTGATGGCGTTCTAGGCAGTCCGTACACAAAGTCCATAGTGATATCCTCTCACTTCCAAACTGGTATCGGAAGATCCTGCATCAATCCCCTAGGTATTTGTCTGTCTGCTTTAACCTGTTGGCAGATTAAACATCTACTCACATACTCTGCTACGTTCTGTTTCATCCCTTCCCAGTAATAGAAAAGATAAATGGTGCGATACAATTTAGTACTTCCCGGATGCATAGCATAAGGTGAAGAATGAGCCTCATCAAGAATTTCCTTCTTAACAACTTCATTATCTTTAGGCACGAACAAACGGTTCCCTTTCAATAAAGCTCCATCCCTACGGATGACGAATTTCTCATTCTCCCCCTTCAACATTTGTTCCTTTAATTTGGCGCATTCCGAATCAAGTTCTTGAGCTTCTCTGACCATGTCTACAAAGATAGGTCTAACCTTAAAATGTGCTAGCCAAGCTCCGTGCTCACCTGGTTCCAAATTAACACCAGTTTCCCGAAGAGAAAATAGTAAAGGAACGTGTACAGCTTGAAGTGATGCAAGTTGCTCGTGATGTTTCAAACTAAGAGCATCAACCACGACATTAGCTTGCCCATGATTGTACTCGATCGAACGGTCATAATCACTGATAAGCTCCATCCACCTTCTCTATCTCAAATTTAGCTCCTTCTTGGTGAACACATACTTAAGACTCTTATGATCCGTAAAAATACGACATTTCTCTCCATATAAGTAGTGCCTTCAAATCTTCAAAGCGAAAATCACTGCTCCTAACTCCAAATCATGATTGGGATAATTTCTTTCATGGGTTTTGAGTTGTCTGGAAGCGTAGGCGATAACTTTTCTATGCTGCATCAGCACACACCCAAAACCCGATAGAGAAGCATCAATATACACCTCAAATTCACCACTGTCATCTGGAAGAGTGAGAACAGGAGGTTGAGTGAGACGTTGCTTAAGCTCCTGAAAAATTTGTTCACAATTTTCATCCCACACAAACTGGACACCTTTACGAGTCAATTTAGTAAGAAGCAGTGCAATTGCAAAAAAATTCTGAATGAATCTTCGATAATACCTTGCCAAACCTAGGAAACTTCTCACTTCGGTGATATTCTTTGGTTGTTCCCAGTTAGACACTGCTGACACCTATTGGGGATCCACATTAATTCCTTCAGCATACACTATGTGTCCAAGAAAACCAACCTGAGTTAACCAAAACTATCACTTACTGAACTTGGCATAAAGCTGGTTGTCCCTCAGTCGTTCTAGCACTAGTCTCTAATGCTTCTTGTGCTCATTAACACTTCTAGAATAAACTAGAATGTCATCAATGGACACAATCACAAACCGATCCAGATACAGTCTAAAGACCCTGTTCATTAAATCCATAAATGTTGCAGGTGCATTTGTTAATCCAAAGGGCATGACACGAAACTCATAATGTCTATACCTCGTACGAAAAGCAGTTTTCGGAACATCATCCTCGCGAATCCTTAATTCATGGTAACCCGATCGAAGATCAATTTTGGAAAATACCTGAGCACCATTCAATTGATCAAACAAATCATCGATCTAAGGCAGAGGGTAACGACTCTTTACCGTCACCTAATTCAGTTGTCTATAATTGATACAGAGTCTTATTGATCCATCATTCTTTCTAACAAAAAAAAACAGGAGCTCCCCACGAGGATGTACCCGGCTGGATGTAACCTTTGTCTACCAATTCTTGGAGTTGGATCTTCAATTCTTTCAACTCTGCTGGTGCCATTCGATAAGGTACCAAGGAAATAGGATTTGTACTTGGGAGTAAATCGATAGTAAACTCAATTTCCCTCGTAGGTGGCAACCCCGGTAAATCATCAGGAAACACATCGATGAAGTTCCTTACAATTGGCACCTTTTCTGGACGTAAAGAAGGTTCATCCTTCACAACTACGTGGGTTAAAAACCCCACACAACCCTTATTCAACAACCTAGTTGCTCGAATGGCAGAGATAATACTGTTGGGGAGGACACGTTGCTCACCCATAAATATAATTGATGGAAGTCCTGGTCGATTGAACGTCATAATTTTCTCCTAACATGCGACATTCGCTCTGTGCTTAGATAGTCAATCCATTCCTAGAATGACATCAAACTCCGCTAATTTAAAAGGAATTAAATCAATCTCTAAGTTTTCCCTTTCCACAATAACTGGAGAATTCCGATATTGCCATTGAGCACAAAACAATTCACCACATGGCATTTGAATCAACATATCTAAACCTAGTGGCTGAGGTTAAAAAGGTATAACTTGAGCAAAAGATGAAGAAACAAAAGACTGTGTAACACTCGGATCAATTAAAACTCTAGCCCAAGTATTACACACAGGTAACGTACCGGTGATAACTCGAGGATCCTGATCAGCCTCTTGTTGAGTCATGGCGTTTATACGTCCATGAACCTGATACCTCGCATTATTGTTCCCACCGCCACGACTTCTGAAACCATGTCCTATTCTGTTCCCCTGATTATTGTTACCAGAAGATGTTTCAGCTTGCTGCTGGGTCGAAAACTGAGCACTCTGGCTGTCATTTCCTCTAAAACTTTGGCTACCTCTGCCACTAAACTGCAGACCTCTGTTACCCCCGTAGTTCTGATTAGTACTACTACCATAACTCCGACTATTACTGCCATTGCCATCATAGCTAGGTCGGGTGCCAAAATTACTATCTGATATCCACTATAGCCTGAGCCAGAGATAAAATCATTAGGTGGTGGCGCCGAAGGACAATCACGAACAAAATGGCCAGTGCCACCGCACCTGTGACACACTACGGTAGTTACCCCATAGTTTCCTCGATGACGTAAACCATAGCGGTTACAAGTCAGATAACCCGAAGTGAAATGACCAAAATATCATCTTGCTGACTTATTGCCTGAGATTTCACTGGACGACCCTGAACTCCAACCTGGTTGTTTAAAGGAAAAAGAATGTCTGGGACTTACAGAACTGGAGGGGCCCACTGATTCTCTGGTACTCCGTGATCAGAAATTCTGACCCCTCTGATTCTGATTCTACTGTCTATTTTGTCTCTGAGGCTGGCTCCAAATTTGAGGTTGATCCTACATCTTTGTATTCCACTTAGACTATTCTATACTCAGAATTATCTCGATTACTTCTTCATAAGTTCTGGGTCTCTGAGCAGCTACCAGTGTTTGGTACTTTTGGTTCAGTGCAAGCATCGCCTGATCCATATGTGCTTGTAAATTATCATAAGTCCCATCATGATGCCTAGCCCAGCCTGAAGGTACTATTCTGTGATGCTATGGTCACCTTGTCGAAACTCTAAATACTCTTGTCTCTTTCTCAATCTGTAACTGGGGCTTAGAAAGTAAGTAAAAAAATGTTTCTTGAAGGCAGCCCATGTCATCCAAGAACCAGATGGATGAGATTCTTTCGTTGATTTCCACTAACTTCTAGCATTACCCTAAATAAAATAACCTGTTGTGGTTGCCCACTCATCTAGTAGACACTTCATAGCCTCCAGAGTATCCTCCATTTTCTCTAACCACTGCTTAGCCTCCTCACAATTTCCCACAGATTTCAACTCAGTAATCCATGACTTCTAGGGATTTCTAAATACGTCTGATTCAGCCTATGACCCGAAAGAGCATTCATTAATGTAGAGGTAAACAGCTGGATTCCCCCATTATAGAAGAACGAGGTCGTTGAGGCACATTCCCACCAGGATTAGCCATGATTTTGACAAGGACAACAAGATTTAGAAGGGTTGAAATTTACCAAATTGGTGGAAAGAAGCCCTAACCATGCTCTGATACCAATCTGACACATCCCGACCCTGATATTCTCTGAATACCTGGATAGACACGTGCTGGCTGACACCCGAGGGTGACGAAAGCCATTTATTGAATACAAGAGTAATGATTAAGAGAAAATGAACATGAATAATCATTAGAATCTAAAGGTAAAAAACAATGTTTAAGGAAATGTCCAGAGTGCACAAAATACGTTCTAATTGAAGAACACAAAAGGAAAGATCATTACAAGATATCACACAAATGAGTGATAGACCGCTACTGGAAGGGGAATGCCTCATACGTTGTGTCGTAGTCCTCGTTTCTAAGACCTAAATGGGGGCGCAAAACAAAGGTGAGTGGACTTTCTAAAATTTTCATAATTTTATAGTTTATTTGCATAAATGAAATGCATTCCTTACGAGTTTATGAACTAATTTTATGTTAAGCATGTTTATTGAAATGTTGATTATCGTCTTGTTATTTTGTAAGGAATTAATTGTTGGCCTATATTGCACTATATTGTAATATATCGTATTTTCTATAAAAATCATGAACTGGTAGACTATCTGATGGTTGACGATAGGATGCTAGAACATGTTTTCAAAACCCCTTTTTATAGTATAGACGATGGATAACTTTATACTATGAAGTGGTTATATTTGAGAGGCGTAATTATTTGTGAGTACCTAGTGGACACTATGCCGCCTGGGGTGAGGATCTGGTGTTGGCAGTTAGGCCAGGAGAAATAATCCCTAGCTACGGGCTGAGGGACACGAGTAGGCATTGGGTCGGGAGTTGGTAATCTCTGGCTATGGGCGCAGAGACCACGATGCTAGCATAGGGCTGGGAGTTATATTTATTCAGTGATCTTATTGGCAGCACACCGCACTTACGAGACGATCTGTGAGACGATTGATATTTTGATTTCCGCGATATGTCTTTTGAGATGTTTTTGGCATGCTAGGATTTTCAGTAAACCTATCACTTATTATGCTAGTAGTTTTCTTTATATAAACTGTAGGGGTTAATATATTGATAACTGCTTTATTATTATTGTATATATATGAACTTGGTCCACTCACCTTTGTTTTGTGCCCCCATTCTACGTCTTAGAAACGAGGACTACGACACAACGTACGAGGCAATCCCCTACCAGTAGTAGTCTATCACTCATTTGTGTGATACCTTGTAATGATCCTTCCTTTTGTGATCTTGAATTAGAACGTATTATGTGCAATCTAGACATTTCCTTAAACTTTGTTTATTACCTTTAGATTCTAATGATTATTCATGTTTGTTTGTACCATACTTGACCAATCCCGAAACTACTGAGCACTGGTCAACATTATACCGTTAAGGACCCATAAGAGTTTCCCTCAAACAGGAGGCCAATCACAGTGCAACACGTGTCGACATCAAAAGCCAATCAAAACGTGACATGTGTCAACATCAGAAGCCAATCACAACACGGCACGTGTTAATGTCAAAACAAAGCTAGAAACTCTTCTATAAAAGGAGATCATTCTCCCACAATATTTCCTAATGTCATTTGTACTAAATCATTCACTAGTACTCACTAGAGGAGAGCTTGAACCTATGTACTTGTGTAAACCCTTCACAATTAATGAGACCTCCTATACTCCGTGGACGTAGCCAATCTGGGTGAACCACGAACATCTTGTGTTTGCTTCCCTGTCCCTATCCATTTACATACTTATCCACACTAGTGACCGGAGCAATCTAGCGAAGGTCACAAACTTAACACTTTATGTTGTACCAAAGTCCTTACCGATTTTATGCATCAACATTTGGCGCCGTCTACGGGAACGACACTTATTCTCACTCCCTTCAGCTTTGCAAAGCTGGTTTCCTCCATGCATACACTTTTTTTTGACCAGGCAGCCCTCTCCAGCATGGGGAGCGAAGGAAGCCACAACACACAAAATGACACCCCTCTTGCACCTAGTGCGAAGCAACGAAAGAAGGAAGTCAGTATGGCGAGTCCAAGGAAAAACCACACGCCCTTGCTCAAACTTTCGTACTTCCAAGAGGTGATGGAGACTTACGAAAGAAAATTCCAGTGGTACATGACTCCACTCAGGACCCCCTTGTCCTATAGTTCATTGAGGAAGTAAACAAGTTGAAGGCTGAACGTCAGGCCGAGATACCTAACTGGAACCAACCCAAGCCTGGCCCTCTCACAAGGAGGATCCTCGACACCCTCTTTAAGCGAAGATAAAACAAAGGCTTGGTTTACAACTCTATACTGAAAGGGAGGACCCAATTGAACACCTTAACCTCTTTGAGTCCACCATGGCATATCGGATGCACACCGACGAAGAGCGATGTCTTCTCTTCCCTTCCACCCTCTCTGGCAGAGCTTTAAACTGGTATTGTCGTCTTCCACCTGAGACGGTAGACTCATTTGAGGAATTGAGGAAACTATTTGTTTCTTAATACATTTTCCAGACCAATCGCTTGCACTCTGCGGATGACTTGTACATTATTCGTCAGAAGCCAGACGAGTCATTACGTACGTATGCTGGCCACTTCAACCATAAGTATTCCCGTTATGCTGAGGTAGACGACAAGACTGCCCTCAAAGCCTTCATGGTAGGCCTACGTGATTGTTTCTTCAAGTACATGATCAATGCCCACACTTGGAAGACTTACTCTGAGGTGATGGCACATGCTTACAACCATGCCTCTGCTGAGACAATGACATATCAAGGGAAACCCCTACAACCACCCCTTATCAGTAAGTAGGGAGTAAAAGCCAGATCCAACCAAATAAGAAGACCTCGACCTTCCAAACGGCAGCGATGCCTCCTCCTGTCTTACTAAATACTTCGCCAAGTCAACAGACATATCAATCTCAGGGCAAAAGGAAAGATTTCCATCCTCACCAGTTCCATTTTAGTAAAATGAGTAAAGGACACTACCGCGATAACCAAGGGTATCACCACGATAATCCTCGACCCCAGGCAGTCAACACAGTGGGTTAAGCATGTGTCAGGACAGCCCCTACCCCGAGGATTGAGGCATATACACCTTTGAACGCAACATACGTCGCCATTTACCCCAGCATAGCACACCTGATACCGAAGCCAATGCCGAGGCAGTCGGGTTACAAGCCCACAAAGAACACGGGCACGTTTTACTGCTACCACGAACATAATGGCCATGATGGTGAGAAGTGTATCACCCATCGTGATCATATTAAAGCTTTGGCGCGTGAAGGAAAAATTGATCGATTCCTCCTTCACCCTTCAAGGGATAACCGTAACCAACGCCAAGTGAATGTGATATATTCCATAAGCGGCGGCACACCCATATCTGAATTTTCCAATAGGGCCATGAAAAACAACGAATGAGCTTTAAAGCCTAGCCACCAAGTGTTTCACGTGGAAGACATCAGGGGAGGCAAGTATCAAAAGCCTTACTGGGATCCAATATGTTTCTACCTTGAGGAAGAAAGAGGTATCATCTACCCTCAGAACGACGCACTGATCGTGGAGGCTCACATAGCCAACTTTGAAGTAAGACGAATCCTGGTAGACACAGGGGCTTTGGTCTATATCATATTTGCTGAAGCTTTTAGGGTATTTAATGTAGCTGAACACTTGCTCGATCACTCAATTTCTCCTCTGGTAAGCTTCTCCGGTGATATCGTGCAACTTATAGGGAGCATACACTTACCTTTCACCATTGGTACATGCCCTTACACAGCTATCATTACCATTAACTTCCTGGTAGTTGATTGCCCAACGGCATACAATGTCATCTTTGGACGCATAGGCATCAATGATCTCAAGGCCATGGTATCCACACATATGTTGTTGATGAAATTTCCAACCCCCTATGGCAATGGTTACATTAGAGGAGATCAACTTAGTGCACAGTCATGTTACAACACTTCGGTCAAGCAACAACACCTGCCTGTGCCCAAGGAAACCTTTTCTATAAATGACCAAGTCATAAAGACCAGCCCGGATGAAGCCAACTTGGATCTTCACGGTGGCAACAGTCAACCTGACGATCCTCGATATGACTCTTTCACCCAGCAAGCACAACCCGCTGAAGAGCTGGATAAGCTTTCTATATCAAAAGATTATCCAGATCGCATGGTGAAGATTGGCACCACCTTGTCACCACCCATTCGGTTGGCATTTATCTCTTTTTTGCAAGAGAACACTGAGGTCTTCGCCTGGTCATACGAGGACATGCCAGGCATCTCTCCCGATATCATATGTCATCGTTTAAGTATTGACCCCAAGACCAAGCTGGTGAGACAGAAGTGAAGATCTTATGACGCTGAATGATACGAAGCAATGAATGGAGAAGTTAAAAAAATCAAAAGCATAGGCTTCGTCTGCGAAGTCAATTATCCAACGTGGGTAGCAAATGTTGTCTTTGTTAAGAAGAATCCAACCAAGGAAAGTTTCCTGCTCCAAAAGGTCTTGTGGAGAATGTGTGTCGACTACACCGACCTAAACAAAGGATGCCCGAAGGATAGCTTTCCTCTTCCTCTCATTAACAGACTTATAGACTCTACGGCAGGGTGTGAACTCCTGAGCTTCATGGATTCTTACTCAGGATACAACCAAATCCTCATGAACCTTCCGGACCAAGAACACATAGCCTTCACTACTGACAGGGAACTATATTGCTATAAAGTCATGCCTTTCAGCCTAAAGAATGCAGGGGCGACTTATCAGAGACTAGTAAATTCAATGTTTACCGAACAGATTGGGAAGAGCATGGAAGTTTACGTTGATGATATGCTAGTCAAGAGCAAACATGCTGACCAACACATCACCAACCTATCTGAAACTTTCACCATTCTGAAAAGGTATTGAATGAGGTTGAACCCTAACAAATGTGCCTTCGGCGTAGGCTCTGGCAAATTCTTAGGCTTTATGATAAGCCAACGAGGAATTGATGCTAATCCCGAGAAGATCAAAGCAATCCTCGACATGAAGGAACTGGTAACTTCAAAAGAGATCCAGAGCCTTACTAGTAAGGTGGCAGCCTTAACTAGGTTCATTTCTAAGGCCATAGACAGATGTGCTATTTTCTTCAAAGCACTTAAAGGAAGTAAGAAGTACATTACATTGACTGATGAATGTGCCGAGGCATTCAAGAACCTCAAAGACTACATGAGTAAAGCCCCTCTGCTCTCCAAACCTGAGGTTGGTGACACTCTCATTATCTATCTATCAGTATCGGTTTCAACAGAAAGTTTCGTTCTCATTTGAAATCATGGTAATGTTGAACGACCTGTCTACTACGCTAGCAAGGCCTTACAAGATGCAGAGACACAATACTCCAACATTGATAAATTGGCTCTAGCATTGGTTATGTCTGCTTGGAAACTTCACCCTTACTTCCAAGCACACTCCATCATCGTGCTTACCAAATGGGCGATAGCATTGGGTGAGTTTGACATCTCCTACCTCAAGGAGATTTTGTGAAAAACATGTTCATTTGAGCAACATCTATGGCATGCAATTAACAATTAAAGGCGGAACCATGCTTGTATGCACTCAAAAACAAAACATTACCCATGAAATTCAAAGCCTAGTAGAAAGGTGAACCAAGACTCAACTCAAGAACAAAGTAAGTTGAGAAATCTTATACCTTTGTTGATTCCTCTTTGCATAAGCAAAGGCTAATCACCCAAGGAGAGGGCCTTCATTCCTTGCTTCTTAGATCCATGGATTTCTTGGATGAGGATGGTTGAAAGGATTCTCCAAGTTCCCAAAGTTGAGAACCTCTAATTTTCCACACCAAGGATGGACTTGAATAAGAGATAAGTGACCTTGGAGGAGGAAAGATTGCTAGCTAATCTCCTCTAAGGGGGCCGGCCTCCTAGAGAGAAAGGGAGAAACATGTTCACTCCAATTTTCTCCAAAAGAAACCCTAAAAGAATTTTGGCTATAAAGTTCTTGTTGGACATGTGCCCTAAAACCAATCATATGATGATACTTTACGGACATTTCACATGTTAAACTAATCTAGTTTAATATCAAGGGCAAAGATTATTGTTTTAAGCCGTCTCATATAAATGTTATTTGCTTAAACGATAAGTCCAAGGAATATGTAATTAGGAGAATGTAATTTAAAGAAACTAGATTCATGAGATCATTCTCTTTCGTATACATATCCTAAATGTTCTTGATCATAGGATTGCCAATTGGGCATTGACAGTCCGTTAAGATCAGTATGTGTTGTGTCTTTTCTCAGGGAGAGTGAGTGGTCTCGAGTCATTGGTGTGATGGCAACTTTATAGACATTTCATCCTTAGGGTTTCTTTTGGAGAAAATTGGAGAGAACATGTGTCTCCCTTTCTCTCTAGGAGGCCGGCCCCTTGGGGGAGATTAGCTAGCAATCTTTCCTCCTCCAAGGTCACTCATCTCTTCTTCATGTCCCTCCTTGGTGTGAAAAAATTAGAGGTTCTCAATTTTGGGAACTTGGAGAATCCTTTCTGCCATCCTCCTCGAAGAAATCGATGGAACTAAGAAGCAAGGAATGAAGGCCCTCTCCTTGGGTGATTAGCCTTTGCTTATGCAAAGAGGAATCAACAAAGGTATAAAATATCTCAACTTACTATGTTCTTGAGTTGAGTCTTGGTTCACCTTTCTACTAGGCTTTGAATTTCATGGGTAATGTTTTGTTTTTGAGTGCATACAAGCATGATTCCGCCTTTAATTGTTAATTGCATGCCATAGATGTTGCTCAAATGAACATGTTTTTCACAAAATTTCCTTCAAGTGGTATCAGAGCCTAGGTCTAGTAGTTGGTGAATCCTTTTGGGTTTTGTATTTTCATAGGTTATGATTTGAATGTTGTAATTGTTACAAGCTTTATTCTTGCTTCTTTGGATGTAAATTTTGTTAGAAAATTTTCCATCTCAAATGTTGTAGATGTAGTTCATATGAGCATGAATTTTGGAGCTAAAATTTGGTGCCATGTTTTTGGGGAAATTCGGCCAAATCCAAAGGGTGGATTTTTGGGTTCTTGTTTGTCTTGTTAAAAGAGTTTTAAGGTGACTTTTGGAACCCCAAAGTACCCTAGGATGTTAAGCCCCTTTTGAGTAGTGAAATTTTGAATTTTATTGAGTGAAAACATTCATGGAGCTCTTATGAGTTTTCATGTGTGTTCTTCAATGTTCTTGATGTTCGTACCAAGAACAAAAAGTTTGGTGTTTTTGATTCAAAGTTTTTGGTTGATTACATAAAGTCTTTGTTTTGTGTTGGATGGTGTGACTTTTCTATGAACAAGACATTTATTTGAAAAGGTGATTGAAATGTTGATAGAGTGTTTGAATTTTTTGTACATGATTGGTACTTTTTTTTTCCTTACACGCCTATACCTACTTTTTCACACCAACCCATCACCCATCTTTTTCAACTTGCATGACTTTATGACTTTGTATTTTATCAAAAAACCACTCCCTCACACTACCAAAAACCGGCCACCCTAAAAGTTGGGTACTTTTAGGGCTTTTATGCAATTACATAAAGTTTTGATACTTTTGTGTATTTGTACTTTGACCTGAAAATTTACGTTTTTACGTAAAGGCCCAAAATCACTAAAGGACAAATTGTTTTGCTCCTTTCATGAAGTTTTTGTATTTAATGAAATTTTTGGGGTTCTAGTTGTAATTACATGAAGTAGTGGACTTTTGTGTTCTTACAAAGTGACCTCAAAAGTTTGTGTTTTGCAACATAGCCCAAAAAGTTGAGTTATTGCATTTGGCCCAAATTAGTTGAGAACAAATTAGTTTTGTATCTTTAAATGAGAATTGGATTTTCATTTCATTTAGCTCCATTTAAATCAATTCTATGGAAACAAAAACCAAATGAAAATGTTGCATTCAAGTTTAATTAGTTAAAGCGTTAATTAATTAAAGAAAGGGTGATTATAAACCTAAGCCTACGATAATTGAGCTATGTGAAAGGCCGTCTCAAATTTGTTTTAACCATGGGAATTTGTAGATTAGATTTTGGTTGTAATTTGATATGATCAAATGTTGTAAAAGAGCATAAGCTCTTCTTTACTTTAAAGTAATTTGTTTTGATCAAATGTTGTAAAAGAGCATAAGCTCTTCTTTACTTTGAAGTACGCCTTTCTTGTTTTATTTTATATGCATGAAATTGGAGTAGTTCGGTCCAACGACCAATAAGAAAAACACGCCTTAATATGATTAAACGTGTAACTAAAATCAATCACCATCCCTAGACCAAGATTCAACACTAGGCTCGTGTTGGATCTAATCAAAGGTTCATAGTCATCCTAAGGCCCTAAGGCAACTATATAGTCCATCAATGAATGCAAACCTTATGTTAGTAGTACCATATACTCTTGCTTTAAAAACTGTTTTACAAGCTTAGTGGGAGTATCATATACTACTAAATCAATCACATGGACCAACAGTTGTAATAGGACCAAATTTTTTTAATAAGATTAAAATACATGCATATATGTGATGAGACCTAAAACCCTCAACCAAACCATTATTAAGTTGATAAGCGTGAGAGTGCTTTGAACACTCTTTCGTGGCCTTCCACCGTGGTAGGCTCCGATCGTTTGTGACTCGTACACCGACTTCACCTTATCATGGGGGAGTACAAAGTGCGTGCTTACACTCAAGAGGAGTTCTATATGCACACATGATGTTGTGAAGGTAGGCAACGAGAATGATCAACATCATATCATTGTGAGGTTGTTCTTGAACCCCTACTCAAACTTGCATGGTGGGAATGACTTAACTCTTAACTAAGTGCAATGGAGCCAACATCATATCATTGTGAGGCTTCATTCTCTAGAGGCCAAATAAGATGGGTACTTGCAAGAGATGCAAATGAGTAAGCGTACTTTCTCATTATTATTGATGCTAGCCAACATCATATCATTGTGAGGTGGGCTTAGTAATGATGAGTCTCCCATACCCTACTAAGAGTTTCCTCCAAAACTTTCGAATTCCGATGAGGGATATGGAATTTGCCAAAAATAGTGGGTGATGCTATTTGATTTAAAGACCCAAATCGAATGGCTTAAAATCAATCAATTTATATTCATTATGTATCTATTTACCAATATATTTGCGAATGCTATCCAAAACTTGACCAAGGAAAACCAAATGCTTTAGTTTCCTGACTTGGTACCACAATCCCATAGATTGTCTTTAATGGCTTGTATATGTAGCTAAGTAGTCTCATCCTCGCAATCTTCCTATTGATAATATATCATTGGAAGAACATGTTAGATAAGACTATCATAAAGAGGACAACACTTTTAATGTCATAGTTCTTCAATTACAAATTGTTGTATGAAGAAGTAAGAGTTGCTTTGAACAACCCTTAGTTAATGCAAACATTAGTGCTCGTTTCTTTGTTACATGAACAAAGAACTTGAGAAGTAAGCACAAGGGCATGGACACTTTATGTGCCATGATTCTTCACTTACAAATTGTTGTATGAAGAAATGAGAGTTGCCTTGAACAACTCTTGAAAGTTTGTAATTATGTTTAGAACATAATGGTTGATTGACAAAAATAGTGCATCAACATGGACTTATGATGTTTTTGAATCATTGAGTGTTGAAGTGTTACTCCACTTCTAGAGACGGAAACTAGGCAAGGACTTCACTTTTGTGTCCCTATCCAAATGGTTCACTAAGTTTATTTTAAACTATATAGTGAACAAAAAACCACACGCTCTCCAAATTGTTTGATGTGTATAACACAATTGAAATAAGTTTCAAGAGAGATAGTGGGAGTTTAGGGACCATGACTATTGTAGTCAAAGGAGAAATCAAATGAAGAAGGCGAAATAACTCCAAGGGAACAAACTTTCTTTATGAAAGGATGGACATTGGAAAGGGTATTTGCAAGAAATGTCTTGCAAGTGTCAAGAACACACCTTTCGAAGGTGTTGTAAATTGTTCTTGAAAAGTTCAAAACAGTTGGTTCTTCTACTTGAATGCTTGATTCCATATTAGTAACTATGTTTTACAATCGTTGTAAAAGTGTGGCTAATAAGAAACAGAAGATTAATGAGAGAAGAAAAAGTACTTCACATTTGAAACGTGAACCAAATATAGATCTCTGCGAAAGCACGTAGTACTTACTTCCTCATATGAACTACCAAAGAAAATGGAAAAACAAAGATTGTCTTTACATTCCAATTTGAATAAAGGAACTTAATTCCGTATGAGAAATGGATGAATGTTTTGTTTGACAAGACATTGTTCTTTATTAATGAATGATTAGATTATTGTAATCTAATTGATTATCTCTATAGTAGAGATCATATGGTAGTATTAACTGTTTAGAATATAACGATGCTTAAAACCCAAAAGGATGCAAGGTAGTGACTAATCCCAACTGAGTTGTGATACCTCTAAAACAAAAATTACGAGTTGGTCATAGATGGATGCTTTGGATCGTTAGATCCTGATCCAATGTCTTCTTGTTAAAATTGTACAAAGGCAAAATGTTTGAATCTTTATTCTTTTGGAAAGGAAGAAAGAATCACAAAGTTGTTGAGGTTAATTCACTTAGGTGTTAGTGGCACTTGTCCACAACAAAATACTACTCATGTTGTATGACATTCACCGAAGATCGCTCTCGGTTGGACTATCGTTTATTTTGAATAAACACAAGTCCGAATACTTTGCGAAAGGTTTCAAAGAATTCAAGAATGTAAGTTTATGAGTAAGACGCCTAAAGTATTTACCTCCTTAGATTTGATCCAAAGAAAGGTAACACTTTAGAACAATTTCCTTGAAAGATATCAAGGAAAGAAGCATCATAAGATAATGGATTTCTCCATTAAGAGAAGAACGAACTCGAATAAGATTTAGTTCGTTGGATGTTATTAATTACCCATATATAGGATATATACTTCTAAGACAATATGATTGTCAATTAGAAGATCTTCCAAAATTTTCATGACTCCATAGGATGTAGTTGGAAAGAAAGAAAAATCTTAATCATGTTAAGATATGGGGTTGTGTGCTAATAAGCAATATTTGTTTAAAGAATTATCTTGTGGGTATCCTTAAATTAACATTTGGATATCACTTCTATAAACCAACTAACAAATGTTGTTTGTTGGGTAGTTCATTGTAATCCTACATTAGGAATTACCTAAAATAGAGCAAATGAACGAGGGATAGAACTCAAAGAATGGGTTCTTTGAGAGACAAGATAGTGATCAACAAATATAACAACGTAGTTCCTATACCACAAGCTCCAAGGTAATTGAGAAGGATTTATAAACTGTCTCAGTTGAATGGTTTGAACTTTATGATTATGTCATAGAGTTACACCTCTTAATTCGAAAGAAATAAGAATGAAAATCCTTATGACTACATTGAGTGTATATACGACATATACTCAAGGAATTGGTAAAGTACCATTTGACCCGAAATAATGAAACCTTTATAGCTAATTGGTAGCTTAAGGTGACTACGATCAAAGAGATTGGTTAACTTTGAAGAAACCATCTTTGACGTAGTCTTGGTTTTAATTAATTCAAAGATTGCTAGCTGCAACTAAATGGTGATTCAATGTTTGGACATAATATGGGTTTCCAAAACCAATATTAAGATAGTCTTGATAATATATGTCTAAAACTATGAATCACAAGACATGTAAGTTGTAGAGATCCATCCATCATGAATCTTAGCAAGCTAGTGGGAGTTATATGCGTCTTATGAGAGAAAGATCAAATCGTTTGATTTCTCATAAAGATGTAAATAAATCTTTTGTTTATTAGGTTTACAAAAGATTAGTGGGAGTTAATCATGTTCCTAAATTTGAATATATATATACACATATATGATATATTAATTTTGGAAATGAAAAGAATACTTCTTCGTTAAAGTTATGACTTTAAACATTCTATAACGATAGAATGTATATGGGAGACATAGTCTATAAACATGGGATGCAAATCTATAATGATAGATTTCAGGATATAATTGGATTATATCAAGCCCTAATGATAGACAAAAGATGCTAGGAAGTTTCTCATATGATGATAAACTTCAATCAGATGAACAACTCTAGTAAGACTAGGAGGTAGCTCTTCTCAAAGGGAACGTACCCTTTGACTCCCAAAGAAATAATGCGTAAATAGAATCCTTTATGTATACGCAAAAAGGTGATTTATGTATTTCATATTGTATGAAAAATATTGATATGAGTAGTACCAAGATCGGTACAAGACGATATCAATGCAAGCCCAGGATCAGAACCATGACAACTTTCAAGTGAATCCTTAAGTATTTGAGAAATAATAAAGGATGGATTCCTCAAGAATGGGGAAGAATTAGAGTAACGTAATGGAAGCGTAAATATATTAGATTATGAATCTAATCCATCATTGGATGTTTCTTCATTATGAATGAAGAGATAATCAGATATCTCTTTATTATGACTAAAGAGATATTTGGATGGAAACATTAAAAGTAATGACTTTAGTGTGTTCCATTGTGAATGCAAAATATATTGCTACATAGAAGCTTACAACAATGTTGTTTGGATGAGAAAGTTCATTCATGAAATCTCTATTCGGTTCCAACCAGAAAGTGTCTCTAGTGTACCGCACTACGACACTAATGGGGCGATAGCTCAAGCCAGGGAATCAAGGTCTCATCATGATCTGAACTCAAATGAGAGACTAAACCACATGATTAAGAATCATGTATAATGGTGACATCGTTATTCTCAAGGTTGCTTCTTGTTGGAGATATGCCCTGAAAGTCAATCTTTGGAAGAAACCTTTCAGGACAATGAATGGATGTATGGATGATTCTTATACATCAAATGGCAAAGATACTAATTAGGACTATCTCTATAAACGATTTATGTCATAAATAGTGAATCCATGGACAATGGATTGATGGAAGAAGTAATCTAATGATGTTAGACTACAGAGACCTTCTTCCAATAACCATCATGTCCAAAAAGGTTGCCAGTCATAAGATTGTTGGAGGGATACTGACAATGCATAGACTGGTACATACTATGTTCGCTTCAATTAGAAGGATGGAAAGTCTCATCCCATTCGTGTAGTGACACTAAGACAAGTATGTAGGTGCTCATTAAGGGAATGAGTTCACTGAACACAATCAAACGAGAGTACTTGCATGGAGGTCTACTCACATGTCAAGCAAGTAACTCTAATGGTTGGAATAGTGTAAGTAGTCCTTTGACCTGAGGCATCATCGTTGTCTTGTGGTTAAGTACTTGATCTTTTGATTATGTCAAAGTCACTCCATCCGCGGGTGTCCACGGCATAGTCGGGTTTAAGCCACTTAGTCATGAAGGCAAGTGAATGTTCAACAAGGAATCTCTAATCCTCGTTATGAGAGGATGAATACTCTAAGATATGATTCGGGAATCTTCGGCCGAAGTATCGAGCGTAATAAAGGAAAGCATTCCTATACGACTCAATTGAATCATATAACATGGAATAATCACATTAGGGGTTTGACATATTATATCCATACCCTAGTGATGTGATTGAGAGTATTGTTTTAGAGAAGGATTGAATTGCATTGTAATTCCAACTGAATAGGTTCTCCGAACAACTTCTACATTAGCTTGGGTAGCCATGATATATGGTTAGATGTCACTCATGGCTTGTGAGTTCTTCTAGATGATTACATGTAGTCATCAAAGAAGAAGGTGAATTAAAAGTAAGTTTTAATTCACTAAGTGATTGGATTAAATATAATCAATTGGATTGGTGCCAATCACCTCACTGCCTTGCTAATTAGAACCTAAAACGATTGTTCACCAATACACTCTTGTAATGAGTAATTAATGGATGATGGAAATAATTAATTGGATTAATTAAGTGTTGTGATTAATTAGAAAGTCTAAAGAAATCATAAAAGCGATATAAGATCGTTTTGGGCTTAAAGAAACGTTCAGGTTTAATTGGGCCCATTGGGCCTAAACCCATTGGGCTTTTATTCAAGCATTGGATGACTTGAAATAAATAAAAGCCCAAAAGCCCAAACAACACTAAAGGGGCCGGCCATATAGAGTGAAAAGGAGAGATAGGAAGTCAAGTTGTTGGCTAGGTTTCTTTGTGTTATAAAAGGAACTTTATAGTGAAAAGTTTATTAGGGTTTTGTGTGTTGTTTTTCACAAAAAGAAGAAACCATCTCTCTCTCTCAAAAACTCACACAAGGCCGGGCACCATAGGGGTGATTTAACTAATCATCTTCTCACCCTTTTGGTTATTCCTTCATGCTTCTCACTACACTAGTGGGTGAGGATCTTTAGAGGTTTTCAATTTTGGAAACTTGAAGAGAACCTAGGAGCACTCATTCTAAACAAAGTGGAGGAGGCAAGGAAGGAGGCTAGGCTCAAGGAGTTCAAGGAGCAAAGATCTTGGAGGTGGTCCATCCTTGGTCTAAGATCTAGATCAAGAGGTATAAAACTACTCCTAAACTTTGTTCTTATATATAAATTTGTTTTTGATGCATCTTACATAAACCTATGCATCTTGAAGTGGATTTGCATGACTAGAGCTTTGATATTATTTGATAACATGCTTCCGTTGCTTTCCTATATAAATCTTGAATTGTATATGCATGCTAGTCACTAGAAATCCCACATGAAATCTCATAAATTTCCCTTCACTTCTATGGATAACATATAGATATCCATTGTTTACGCCTACTACTCAGCCATTTTTGAAATGACTACAGAAGAGGTATCATCATTGATGACCAAGCTGGTTGGCTCTAGTGCAAGCGGGAGATTTTTGGAAATGTGCCCTAAAACCAGTCATATGATGATACTTTACGGATATTTCACATGTTAAACTAATCTAGTTTAATATCAAGGGTAAAGATTATTGTTTTAAGTCGTCTCATATAAATGTTATATGCTTAAACGATAAGTCCAAGGAATATGTAATTAGGAGAATGTAATTTAAAGAAGTTAGATTTATGAGACCATTCTCTTTTGTATACATATCCTAAATGTTCCTGATCATAGGATTGCCAATTGGGCATTGACAGTCCGTTAACATCAGTACGTGTTGTGTCTTTTCTCAGGGATAGTGACTGGTCTCGAGTCTTTGGTATGATTGACACGAAGACAAGCATGTAGGTGCTCAATAGAGAATGAGTCCACTGAACACGATCAACGAGGAGTTCTCATACTCATGTCACATGAGAACTCATGGTTGGGATAATGCAAAGTAGTCCTTTGACTTGAGGCATCATAGTTGTCTTGTGGTTAGGTCCTTGATCTTTGACTATGTCAAAGTCACTTTGTCAGAGGGTGTCCACGACATAGTTGGGGTTAAGCCACTTAACCATGGAGGCAAGTGAATGCGTAACAAGGGATTTCTAACCTTCAAACTGTTTGAGGGAAAATATTTTATGATAAGATTAAGAATCTCTGGCCAAAGAATGAATGAGATTTTGGAAGTTGTTCCAAATCACATTCAAGGTAATCATATACGTAAATGAATCACATTGGATAGTAGACATGAATAAACTATCAAACCAAACAATGTGATTAAGAGTATTGTATTAGAGAAAGACCGTATTGCATTGTAATCCTAAACTGAATAGGTTCTCCACCTCTTCTGATTAGCTTGGGTAACCATGACATACTGTTAGGTGTCACTCATGGTTTGTGGAAGCCCTAAACATGTATAATCACTAAAGGGAGAATTGAAAGTAAGTTTCAATTCACAATCGATTTGAAAGAGTTCTAATCGCCCACTGCCTCGCTAAAAGAAACCTAATGGATCGTACACCCTGTAAGATAGAGATTGAAGAACAACAGAGATGAGTAAGGATAATTAAATGGTTTAATTATTTATGGCAAGGATTAATTAATATGTTAATTAATCAAACAAATAAAGTTCGTTAAAGACCTCGGGTTAGTTTTGGGCCGCAAGGCCCAATGGGATTTGAATGTCAATCCCATTTACTCAAGTTGTATGACAACTTGAAAACACAAAGGGCATGAAAGCCCAATGAACCCTTAATGGCCGGCCATATAGAGAGGGGTAGTGAACTTGGCTTAATTGCAAGCTTGCCACTCCATTGTGAGGTGGTATAAAGGCAACTTTATAGACATTTCATCCTTAGGGTTTCTTTTGGAGAAATTGGAGAGAATATGTCTCTCCCTTTCTCTCTAGGAGGCCGGCCCCTTGGAGGAGATTAGCTAGCAATCTTTCCTCCTCCAAGGTCACTCATCTCTTCTTCATGTCCCTCCATGGTGTGGAAAAATGAGAGGTTCTCAATTTTGGGAACTTGGAGAATCCTTTCTACCATCCTCCTCCAAGAAATCGATGGAACTAAGAAGCAAGGAATGAAAGCCCTCTCCTTGGGTGATTAGCCTTTGTTTATGCAAAGAGGAATCAACAAAGGTATAAAATATCTCAACTCACTATGTTCTTAAGTTGAGTCTTGGTTCACCTTTCTACTAGGCTTTGAATTTCATGGGTAATGTTTTGTTTTTGAGTGCATACAAGCATGATTCCACCTTTAATTGTTAATTGCATGCCATAGATGTTGCTCAAATGAACATGTTTTTTCACAAAATCTCTTCTTCAGTTCTTTATATAGTCCCTTCAATTAAGTGACCTAGAGAACAAAAGGCCTTTCTTTCAACATATGGCGGGCCATCTTATGGCTTTTGGGCTGTGTAGGCCCTCTTGAATCTTTATTCATTAAGTTGTCATACAACTTAAGTTAATGGGCTTGACATTTGAAGCCCATTGGGCCTTAAGGCCGAAAACTAACCCAAGGTCTAAAACAAACTTATTCGTTTGATTAATCATCATATTAATTAATCCTTGCCATAAATAATTAAACTATTTAATTATTCTTACTCATCTCCGTTGTTTCTTCAATCTCTACCTTACACGGTGTACGATCCATTAGGTTCCTTTTAGCGAGGCAGTGGGCGATTAGAACTCTTTCAAATCAATTGTGAATTGAAACTTACTTTCTATTCTCCCTTTAGTGATTATACACGTTTAGGGCTTCCACAAACCATGAGTGACACCTAGCAGTATGTCATGGTTACCTAAGCTAATTAGAAGAGGTGGAGAACCTATTCAGTTTAGGATTACAATGCAATACGGTGTTTCTCTAATACAATACTCTTGACCATATTGTTTGGTTTGATAGTTTATTCATGGCTACTATCCAATGTGATTCTCTTACTTATATGATTACCTTGAATATGATTTGGAATGATTTCCTAAATCTGATTCATACTCTGGCAAGAGATTCTTAATCATATCATAGAGTATTCTCCCTCAAACAGTTTGAAGGTTAGAGATCCCTTGTTGCGCATTCACTTGCCTCCATGGCTAAGTGGCTTAACCCCAACTATGCTGTGGACACTCTCTGACGGAGTGACTTTGACATAGTCAAAGATCAAGGACCTAACCACAAGACAACTATGATGCCTTAGGTCAAATGACTACTTTGCATTATCCCAATCATGAGTTCTCATGTGACATGAATATGAGAACTCCTCGTTGATCGTGTTCAGTGGACTCATTCTCTATTGAGCACCTACATGCTTGTCTTGGTGTCAGTCACACCAATGACTTGAGACCAGTCACTCTCCCTAAGAGAAGACATATCACGTACTGATCTTAACGGACTATCAATGCCCAATTGGTAATCCTATGATCAGGAATGTTTATGATAAGTATCCGAAAGAGAATGGTCTCAAGAATCTAACTTCTTTAGATCGCATTCTCCTAATTACATATGCCTTTGACTTATCGTTTAAGCGTATAACATTTGTATGAGACGGCTTCAAACAATAACCTTTGCCCTTTAAATTAAACTATATTAGTTTAACATGTGAAATGTCCGTAAAGTATCATCATATGATTGGTTTTAAGGAACATTTCCAACAATCTCCCACTTGCACTAGAGCCACTCAGCTTGGTCATCAATGATGATACCTCTTCTGTAGTCATTTCAAAAATGGTTGAGTAGTAGGCCTAGATAATGGATATCTATATGTTATCCATAGAAGCAACCTTGAGAATAACGACGTCACCATTATACATGATTCTTAATCATGTGGTTTAGTCTCTCATTTGAGTTCACATCATGATGAGACCTTGATTCCCTGGCTTGAGCTATCGCCCCATTACTGTCGTAGTGTCAGTACACTAGAGACACTTTCTGGTTGGAACCGAATAAAGAGTTTATGAATGAACTTTCTTAGCCAAACAACATTGTTGTAAGCTTCTATATGACAATATATTTTGCATTCACAATAGAACACAGTAAAGTCATTACTTTTAATGTTTCCATCCAAATATCTCTTTAGTCATAATAAAGAGATATCTGATTATCTCTTCATTCATAATGAAGAAACATCCAATGATGGATTCGATTCATAATCTAATACTTTTACGATTCCATTACGTTACTTTAATTCTTTCTCGTTCTTTGAGGAATATATCCTTTAGTATTTCTTAAATACTTAAGGACTCACTTGACAGTTGCCATGGTTCTGATCCTGGGCTTACACTGATATCGTCTTGTACCATTCTAGGTACAACTCATATCAGTATTTTTCATACAATATGAAATATGTAAATCACCTTTCTGTGTATGCATAAATGATTCTATTTATGCATTATGTTTCTTTAGGAGTCTAAAAGGGTACATTCCCTTTGAGAAGAGCAACTTCCTAGTCTCACTAGAGTTTTCTTTCTGATTGAAGTTTATCATCATATGAGAAACTTCCTAGCATCTTTTGTCTATCATTAGGGCTTGATATAATCCAATTATATCCTGAAATCTATCATTATAGATTTCCATCCCATGTTTATAGACTATGTCTCCCATATACATTCTATCGTTTAGAATGTTTAAAGTCATAACTTTAACGAAGAAGTATTCTTTTCTTTTCCAGAATTATTATATCATATATGTATATATTCAAATTTAGGAACATGATCGACTCCCACTAATCTTTTGTAAACCTAGTAAACAAAAGATTCATTTACATCTTTATGAGAAATCAAACGATTTGATCTTTCTGTCATAAGATGCTTATAGCTCCCACTAGCTTGCTAAGATTCATGATGGATGGATCTCTACAACTTACATGTCTTGTGATTCATAGTTTCAGACATATATTATCAAGACTAACTTAATAATGGTTTCGGAAACCCATATTATGTCCAAACATTGAATCACCATTTAGTTGTAGCTAGCAATATTTGAATTAATTGAAACCAAGACTATGTCAAAGATGGTTTCTTCCAAGTCAATCATTCTCTTTGATTGTAGTCACCTTAAGCTACCAATTAGCTATGAAGGTTTCATTATTTCGGGTCAAATGGTACTTTACCATTTCCTTGAGTATATGTCGTATATACACTCAATGTAGTCATAAGGATTCTCATTCTTATTTCTTTTGAATTAAGAGGTGTAACTCTATGACATAGTCATAAAGTTGAAACCATTCAACTGAGACAGTTTATAAATCCTTCTCGACTACCTTGGAGCATGGGGTGTAGGAACTAGGTTGTTATATTTGTTGATTATCATCTTGTCTCTCAAAGAACCCATTCTTTGAGTTCTATCTCTCGTTCATTTGCGCTTAGGCAAATCATATTGTAGGATTACAATGAACTACCCAACAAAACAACATTTGTTAGTTGGTTTATAGAAGTGATATCCAAAGGTTAATTTAAGGATATCCACAAGATAATTCTCAAACAAAAATTGCTTATTAGCACACAACGCTAAATCTTAACATGATCAAGACTTATCTTTCTTTCCAACTACATCCTATGGAGTCATGAAAATTTTGGAAGATCTTCTAATTGACAATCATATTGTCTTAGAAGTATATATCCTATATATGGGTAATTGATAACATTCAACAAACTAAATCTTATTCAATTTCGTTCTTCTTCTAATGGAGAAATCCATTATCTTATGATGCTTCTTTCCTTGATATCTTTCAAAGAAACTGTTCTAAAATGTTACCTTTCCTTGGATCAAATCTAAGGAGGTAAATACTTTAGACGTATTACTCATCAACTTACATTCTTGAATTCTTTGAAACCTTTTGCAAAGTATTTGGACTTGTGTTTATTCAAAATAAACTATAGTCCAACCGAGAGCGATCTTCGGTGAATGTCATACAACATGAGTAGTATTATGTTGTGGACAAGTGCCACTAACATCTAAGTGAATTAACCTCAACAACTTTGTGATTCTTTCTTCCTTTCCAAAAGAATAAAGATTCAAACATTTTGCCTCTATACAATTTTAACAAGAAGGCATTGGATCCAGATCTAACGATCCAAAGCATCCATCTATGACCAACTCGTAATTTATGTTTTAGAGGTATCACAACTCAGTTGGGATTAGTCACTACCTTGCAACCTTTTGGGTTTTAAGCATCGTTATATTCTAAACAGTTAACATTACCATATCATCTCTACTATTAGATTACAATAATCTAATCATTCATTAATAAAGAACAATGTTTTGTTGAACAAACATTTATCCATTTCTCATACGGAATTAAGTTCCTTTATTCAATTGGAATGTAAAGACAATCTTTGTTTTTCCATTTTCTTTGGTAGTTCATATGAGGAAGTAAGTCCTACCTGCTTTCGCAGAGATCTACATTTGATTCACGGTACGAATGTGAAGTATGTTCTCTTCTCTCATTAATCTTCTACTTCTTATTAGCCACACTTTTACAACGATTGTAAAACATAATTACTAATATGGAATCAAGCATTCAAGTAGAAGAACCAACTGTTTTCAACTATTCAAGAACAATTTACAACACCTTCGAAATGTGTGTTCTTGACACTTGCAAGACATTTCTTGCAAATACCCCTTCCAATGTCCATCCTTTCATAAAGAAAGTTTGTTACCTTGGAGTTATTTCGCCTTCTTCATTTGACTTCTCCTTTGACTACAATAGTCATGGTCCCTAAACTCCCACTGTCTCTCTTGAAACTTATTTCAATTGTGTTATATACATCAAACAATTTGGAGAGCATGTGGTTATTTTTCACTACATAGTTTACAATAAACTTAGTGAACCATTTGGATAGGGACACAAAAGTGAAGTCCTTGCCTAGTTTCCGTCTCGTGAAGTGGTTTAACACTTCAACACTCAATGATTCAAAATCATCATAAGTCCATGTTGATGGACTATTTTTGTCAACCAACCATTATGTTCTAAACATAATTACAAACTTTCAAGAGTTGTTCAAGGCAACTCTCATTTTTTCATACAACAATTTGTAAGTGAAGAATCATGGCACATAAAGTGTCCATGCCCTTGTGCTTACTTCTCAAGTTCCTTGTACATGTAACAAAGAAACGAGCACTAATGTTTGTTTAACTAAGGGTTGTTCAAAGCAACTCTTACTTCTTCATACAACAATTTATAATTGAAGAATTATGACATTAAAAGTGTTGTCGTCTTTATGATAGACTTATCTAACATGTTCTTCCAATGATACATTATCAATAGGAAGATTGTGTGGATGAGACTACTTAGGTACATATACAAGCTATTAAAGACAATCTATGGGATTGTAGTATCAAGTCCGGAAACTAAAGCTTTCGGCTTTTTCTTTGTCAAGTTTTGGATAGCGTTTGCAAATATATTGGTAAATAAATATATAACGAATATAAATTGATTGATTTTAAGCAATTTGATCCGGGTCTTTAAATCAAATAGCGCCACCCACTATTTTTGGCAAATTCCATATCCCTCATCGGAATTCGAGAGTTTTGGAGGAAACTCTTAGTAGGGTATGGGAGACTCATCATTACCAAGCCCACCTCACAATGATATGATGTTGGCTAGCATCAATAATAATGACAGAGTACGCTTACTCATTTGCATCTCTTGCAAGTACCCATCTTATTTGGCCTCTAGAGAATGAAGCCTCACAATGATATGATGTTGGCTCCATTGCACTTTAGTTAAATCATTCCCACCATGCAAGTTCGAGTAGGGGTTCAAGAACAACCTCACAATGATATGATGTTGATTATTCTCGTTGCCTACCTTCACAACATCATGTATGCATATAGAACTCCTCCTGAGTGTAAGCACGCACTTTGTACTCCCCCATGATAGGGTGAAGTCAGTGTACGAGTCACAAACGATCGGAGCCTACCACGGTGGAAGGCAACGAAAGAGTGTTCAAAGCACTCTCACGCTTATCAACTTAATAATGGTTGGGTTGAGGGTTTTAGGTCTCATCACATATAAGTATGCATTTTAATCTTATTAAAACAATTTGGTCCTATTACAACTATTGGTCCATGTGATTGATTTAGTTGTATATAATACTCCCACTATGCTTGTAAAACGGTTTTTAAAGCAAGAGTATATGGTACTACTAACATAAGGTTTGCATTCATTGATGGACTATATAGTTGCCTTAGGGCCTTAGGATGACTATGAACCTTTGATTTGATCCAACACGAGCCTAGTGTTGAATCTCGGTCTAGGGATGGTGATTGATTTTATTTACACGTTTAATCACATTAAGGCATGTTTTCTTATTGGGCGTTGGACCCTCAACTTCATTTTCATGCATATCAAATAAAGCAAGAAAGAAGTACTTCCAAAATAAAGAAGAGCTTATACTCTTTTACAACATTTGATCAAAACAAATTACTTTAAAGTAAAGAAGAGCTTATGCTCTTTTACAATATTTGATCATATCAAATTACAACCAAAATCTAATCTACATATTCCCATGGTTCAAACAAATTTGAGACGGCCTTTCACATAGCTCAATTATCGTAGGCTTAGGTTCATAATCACCCTTTCTTTAATTAGTTAACGCTTTAACTAATTAAACTTGAGTGCAACATTTTCATTTGGTTTTTGTTTCCATAGAATTGATTTAAATGGAGCTAAATGAAATGAAAATCCAATTTTCATTTAAAGATACAAAACTATTTTGTTCTCAACTAATTTGGGCTGAAAAACAATAACCTCAACCATTGGGCTATATTGCAAAACACAAACTTTTGAGGTCACTTTGTAAAAACACAAAAGTCCACTACTTCATGTAATTACGACTAGAACCCAAAAGTTTCATCAAATACAAAAACTTCATTAAAGGAGCAAAACATTTTGTCCTTTAGTGATTTTGGGCCTTTACGTAAAAACGTAAACTTTCAGGTCAAAGTACAAATACACAAAAGTATCAAAACTTTATGTAATTGCATAAAAGCCCCAAAAGTACCCTACTTTTAGGGTGGCCGGTTTTGGTGAGAGTTTTGTCATTAAACTTTTGAAATTTTTCAACAAAGTGAAAGGTGATGGGTTGGTTTGAAAAAGTAATTTCCATAAAACATGGATCCTTGAAACAAGGAAAAGGTGTAAGTGATTGGTATGGCGTGAATGATAGAAAATTCAAACCATCCATTACTAACAAAAACTTTATGTAATCAACCAAAACTTTGAATGAAAATAACCAACCTTTTTGTTCTTGCCAAAAACATAACAAGAACAATGAAGAACATCCATGAAAACCCATAAGAGCTCCATGAACATTTTTCACCCAAAGACACCCCAAAAACTCTCAAACTTAAGGGAAAAAACATATTACCATACTAGGGTACTTAGGGGTTCCTAATGTCACTTTAAAACACTTTTAACAAGACAAACATGAACCCAAAAATCCACCCTTTGGATTTGGCCGAATTTCCCCAAAAACATGGCACCAAATTTTAGCTCCAAAATTCATGCTCATATGAACTACATCTACAACATTTGAGATGGCAAATTTTCTAACAAAATTTACATTCAAAGAAGCAAGAATAAAGCTTGTAACAATTACAACATTCAAATCATAAACTATGAAAATACAAAATCCAAAAGGATTCACCAACTACTAGACCTAGGCTCTTGATACCACTTGAACGAAATTTTGTGAAAAACATATTCATTTGAGCAACATCTATGGCATGCAATTAACCATTAAAGGCGGAACTATGCTTGTATGCACTCAAAAACAAAACATTACCCATGAAATTCAAAGCCTAGTAGAAAGGTGAACCAAGACTCAACTCAAGAACAAAGTGAGTTGAGAAATCTTATACCTTTGTTGATTCCTCTTTGCATAAGCAAAGGCTAATCACCCAAGGAGAGGGCCTTCATTCCTTGCTTCTTAGATCCATGGATTTCTTGGATGAGGATGGTTGAAAGGATTCTCCAAGTTCCCAAAGTTGAGAACCTCTATTTTCCCACACCAAGGATGGACTTGAAGAAGAGATAAGTTACCTTGGAGGAGGAAAGATTGCTAGCTAATCTCCTCCAAGGGGGCCGGCCTCCTAGAGAGAAAGGGTGAAACATGTTCTCTCCAATTTTCTCCAAAAGAAACCCTAAACGAATTTTGGCTATAAAGTTCTTTATATAGTCCCTTCAATTAAGTGACCTAGAGAACAGTAGGCCTTTCTTTCAACATATGGTGGGCCATCTTATGGCTTTTGGGCTGTTTGGGGCCTCTTGAATCTTTATTCATTAAGTTGTCATACAACTTAAGTTAATGGGCTTGACATTCGAAGCCCATTGGGCCTTAAGGCCCAAAACTAACCCGAGGTCTAAAACAAACTTATTCGTTCGAATAATCATCATATTAATTAATCCTTGCCATAAATAATTAAACTATTTAATTATCCTTACTCATCTCCGTTGTTTCTTCAATCTCTACCTTACACGGTGTACGATCCATTAGGTTCCTTTTAGCGAGGCAGTGGGTGATTAGAACTCTTTCAAATCGATTGTGAATTGAAACTTACTTTCAATTCTCCCTTTAGTGATTATACACGTTTAGGGCTTCCACAAACCATGAGTGACACCTAGCAGTATGTCATGGTTACCCAAGCTAATCAGAAGAGGTGGAGAACCTATTCAGTTTAGGATTACAATGCAATACAGTCTTTCTCTAATACAATACTCTTGGCCACATTGTTTGGTTTGATAGTTTATTCATGTCTACTATCCAATGTGATTCTCTTACTAATATGATTACCTTGAATGTGATTTGGAATGATTTCCTAAATCTCATTCATACTCTGGCCAAAGATTCTTAATCATATCATAGAGTATTCTCCCTCAAACAGTTTGAAGGTTAGAGATCCTTTGTTGCGCATTCACTTGCCTCCATGGCTAAGTGGCTTAACCCCAACTATGCCGTGGACACTCTTTGACGGAGTGACTTTGACATAGTCAAAGATCAAGGACCTAATCACAAGACAACTATGATGCCTCAGGTCAAAGGACTACTTTGCATTATCCCAACCATGTGTTCTCATGTGACATGAATATGAGAACTCCTTGTTGATCGTGTGCAGTGGACTCATTCTCTATTGAGCACCTACATGCTTGTCTTGGTGTCAATCACACCAATGACTCGAGACCAGTCACTCTCCCTAAGAGAAGACATAGCACGTACTGATCTTAACGGACTATTAATGCCCAATTGGTATACGAAAGAGAATGGTCTCAAGAATCTAACTTCATTAGATTGCATTCTCCCAATTACATATTCCTTGGACTTATCGTTTAAGCGTATATCATTTATATGAGATGGCTTCAAACAATAATCTTTGCCCTTTAAATTAAACTATAGTAGTTTAACATGTGAAATGTCCGTAAAGTATCATCATATGATTAGTTTGAGGGCACATTTCCAACACTACCAGCCAAAGCCAGCTGAGAAGGGACAAGCAGTGGCAGACTTCATTGTCAGTGATGCGAAAATTAACTTAACACACAAATTACACCCTCTTGTTGTCAAATTGTAGTATAAATGCAAGTAGGGATCATTCTAAACCGGGGATTAGGAAGGCTTGCTAAAACCTCTAAACTGACTTAAAAACATATAAACAAAGTGAAAAATACTAAACTAGACTCAAAGAACTTAAAACAAACTCAAGGGACTCAAAACAAACTCAAATGACTCAAAACAAGCTAAAAACGCTCAAATCTGCGTAAAAACACAAACTGGGCAGATTTGGACTCTAACACACTTTTGGGACACCTAAAAACACAAATCAAAACAGATTTTGACTAATAAAACACTTTAAAGTAAAGGGGGTTTTGGTTTTGACGAATTTGAAAACAAAACAAGTAAACTAAAGAGCTAATGAAATCTGCACGAATTTAAGTAAACTGAATGGATGGAAGGCTAGCTAGGAGGTTCTTCTCCACACATGAAACACTTGCACATAAACCAATTTTCAGTTGTTCTTTCGATCAATCATGAAACTCAACACCCCAGGTTAATTAAGTCCGCTTGAATTAACCTTCAAGTTCTCCTTAAGTTATTGAATTAGATAGGAAAGCGCATACAACAATTCAAGCATTCTTCAAAAGTTCTTTACATGAACATCACAATACAGATACAATCAAAGATCATTAAGCATTATGAAAACTATAAGTATTGACGAGGCATTCGTTACTATGATGAGCATGAAACTCCTGCCAAGAATTTATTTAACGCGTTCGTTTATAAGCGACCTCCACTACTTGTGAATATAAGTTTGTAACTGTTGGAAATGTGTTGGAAATGTGCCCTAAAACCAATCATATGATGATACTTTACGGACATTTCACATGTTAAAGTAATCTAGTTTAATATCAAGGGCATAGATTATTGTTTTAAGCCGTCTCATATAAATGTTATATGCTTAAACGATAAGTCCAAGGAATATGTAATTAGGAGAATGTAATTTAAACAAGTTAGATTTATGAGACCATTCTCTTTCGTATACATATCCTAAACGTTCCTGATCATAGGATTGCCAATTGGGCATTGACAGTCCGTTAAGATCAGTATGTGCTATGTCTTCTTTTAGTGACAGTGACTGGTCTCGAGTCATTGGTGTGATTGACACCAAGATAAGCATGTAGGTGCTCAATAGCGAATGAGTCCACTGAACACGATCAACGACGAGTTCTCATACTCATGTCACAAGAGAACTCATGGTTGGGATAATGCAAAGTAGTCCTTTGACCTGAGGCATCATAGTTGTCTTATGGTTAGGTCCTTGATCTTTGATTATGTCAAAGTCACTCCATTCATGGGTGTCCACGGCATAGTTGGGGTTAAGCCACTTAGCCATGGAGGCAGTGAATGCGCAACAAGGGATCTCTAACCTTCAAACCGTTTGAGGGAGAATACTCTATGATATGATTAAGAATCTCTGGCCAGAGTATGAATGAGATTTAGGAAGTCGTTCCAAATCACATTCAAGATAATCATATAAGTAAATGAATCACATTGGATAGTAGACATGAATAAACTATCAAACCAAACAATGTGGTCAAGAGTATTGTATTAGAGAAAGACCGTATTGCATTGTAATCCTAAACTAAATAGGGAGAACCATGATATGCTGCTAGGTGTCACTCATGGTTTGTGGAAGCCCTAAACGTGTATAAACACTAAAGGGAGAATTGAAAGTAAGTTTCAATTCACAATCGATTTGAAAGAGTTTTAATCACCCACTGCCTCGCTAAAAGGAACCTAATGGATCGTACAACGTGTAAGGTAGAGATTGAAGAAACAACGGAGATGAGTAAGAATAATTAAATGGTTTAATTATTTATGGCAAGGATTAATTAATATGTTAATTAATCAAACGAATAAGTTCGTTAAAGACCTCGGGATAGTATTGGACCTTAAGGCCCAATGGGCTTTGAACGTCAAGTCCATTGACTTAAGTTGTATGACAACTTAATGAATAATGATTCACAAAGGCCCAAATAGCCCAATAATACCCTAAGGCCGGCCATTTAGAGGAAGGGTAGTGAACTTGCTTTAATTACAAGTTTGCCACTCCGATGAATAAAGGTATAAATATGACTTTATAGCCAAAATTCATTTAGGGTTTTTTGAGGAAATTGGAGAGAACACAAAGCTCTCCTTTCTCTCTAAAAGGCAAGTCACCCTTGGAGGGATTAACTAGTAATCTTTCTCCTCCAAGGTCACTCATCTCTTCTTCACATCTTACCTTGGTGTGGAGACTTAGAGGTTCTCAATTTTGGGAACTTGGAGAAACCTATTCTTCCATCCAAATCCATGGATCTAAGAAGCAAGGAATGAAGGCCCTATCTCTTGGGTGATTATCCTTTGCTTTTGCAAAGAGGAATCTACAAAGGTATAAATTTCTCAACTCACTTAATTTTGAGTTGAGTCTTGGTTCACCTAACTACTAGCCTTTGTATTTCATGGTTAATGTTTTGTTTTTAAGTGCATACAAGCATGATTCCGCCTTTAATTTGTTAATTGCATGCTATAGATGTTGCTTAAATGAACATGTTTTTCACAAAATTTCCTTCAAGTGGTATCAGAGCCTAGGTCTAGTAGTTGGTGAATCCTTTTGGGTTTTGTAGTTCATAGTTTATGATTTGAATGTTGTAATTGTTACAAGCTTTATTCTTGCTTCTTTGAATGTAAATTTTGTTAGAAATTTGCCATCTCAAATGTTGTAGATGTAGTTCATATGAGCATGAATTTTGGAGCTAAAATTTGGTGCCATGTTTTTGTTGGAAATGTGCCCTAAAACCAATCATATGATGATACTTTACGGACATTTCACATGTTAAACTAATCTAGTTTAATATCAAGGGCATAGATTATTGTTTTAAGCCGTCTCATATAAATGTTATATGCTTAAACAATAAGTCCAAGGAATATGTGATTGGGAGAATACGATCTAAAGAAGTTAGATTCATGAGACAATTCTTTCGTAGACACATCCTAAATGTTCCTGATCATAGGATTGCCAATTGGGCATTGACAGTCCGTTAAGATCAGTACGTACTGTGTCTTCTCTCAGGGAGAGTGACTAGTCTCGAGTCATTGGTGTGTGTGACATCAAGACAAGTACGTAGGTGCTCAATAGAGAATGAGTTCACTAAACACGATCAACGAAGAGTTCTCATATTCATGTCACATGAGAACTCATGGTTGGGTTAATGCAAAGTAGTCCTTTGACCTGAGGCATCGTCGTTGTCTTGTGGTTAAGTCCTTGATCTTTGATTATGTCAAACGTCATTCCATTGGAGTGTCCACGACATCGTTGGGGTTAAGCCACTTAGCCATGGACGCAAGTGAATGCGCAACAAGGGAACTCTAACCTTCAAACTGTTTGAGGGAGAATACTCTATGATATGATTTAGACTCTCTGGCCAGAGTATGAATGAGATTTTGGAATGCGTTCCAAATCACATTCAAGGTAATCATATAAGCACACGAATCACATTGGATAGTAGACATGAATAAATAAACTATCAAACCAAACAATGTGGTCAAGAGTATTGTATTAGAGAAAGACCGTATTGCATTTGTAATCCTAAACTGAATAGGTTCTCCAACTCTTCTGATTAGCTTGGGTAACCATGATATGCTGCTAGGTGTCACTCTTGGTTTGTGGAAGCCCTAAACGTGTATAATCACTAAAGGGAGAATTGAAAGTAAGTTTCAATTCACAATCGATTTGAAAAAGTTTGAATCGCCCACTGCCTCGCTAAAAGGAACCTAATGGATCGTACACCGTGTAACGTGGAGATTGAAGAAACAATGGAGATGAGTAAGAATAATTCAATGGTTTAATTATTTATGGCAAGGATAAATTAATATGTTAATTAATCAAACGAATAAGTTCGTTAAAGACCTCGGGATAGTTTTGGATGTTTAGGCCCAATGGGCTTTGAACGTCAAGCCCATTGACTTAAGTTGTATGACAACTTAATTCACAAAAGCCCAAAAGCCCAAACAACACCCTAAGGCCGGCCATATGGTTAAGGGTAGTGAACTTGGACTTATTTACAAGTTTGCCACTCAAATGAATAAAGGTATAAATATGACTTTATAGCCAAAATTCATTTAGGGTTTGTTTTGGAGAAAATTGGAGAGAACATGTCTCTCCATTTCTCTCTAAAGAGGCCGGCCCCCTTGGAGGGTGCATCTAGCAATCCCACTACTCCAAGGTCACTCATTTCTTCTCCAATCTCTCCTTGGTGAAGAGACTTAGAGGTTCTCAATTTTGGGAACTTGGAGAAACCTATTCTTCCATCCAAATCCATAGATTTAAGATGCAAGGAATGAAGGCCCTCTCTTTGGGTGATTAGCCTTTGCTTATGCAAAGAGGAATCTACAAAGGTATAAATTTCAACTCACTTTGTTTTGAGTTGATTCTTGATTCACCAATCTACTAGGCTTTGAATTTCTTGGTTAATGTTTTGTTTTTAAGTGCATGCAAGCATGATTCCGCCTTTAATTGTTAATTGCATGCTTATAGATGTTGCTTAAATGAACTTGTTTTCACAAAATAATCCTTCAGTTTTTTGGGGATTTTCGGCCAAATCCAAAGGGTGATTTTTTGGGTTCATGTTTGTCTTGTTAAAAGTGTTTTAAAGTGACTTTTGGAACCCCTAAGTACCCTAGGATGTTAACCCCATTTTGAGTAGTGAAAATTTGAGTTTTATTGCTTGAAAACATTCATGGAGCACTTATGGGTTTTCATGGATGTTCTTCATTGTTCTTGATGTTCTTACCTATCAACAAAACATTTATTGAAATTTTTGAAATGTGATAGAAATGGTGATGGGTGTGTAAGAAGTACTTCTCTTACACACACACACCACTTGCATGGCTTTATTCACACCAACCTATTTCCACTTACATGGCTTTATGACATAGTTGAAAAAATTTCAAAATTTTGATGGCTTCATTACTCTAAAAACCGGACACTCCCTCAATGGGAGTACTTTTGGGGCTTTTATGCAATTACATAAAGTTTTGGTACTTTTGTGTATTTTGTAGTTTGACCCAAAAGTTTACGTATTTACGTAAAGGCCCAAAATCATTAAAGGACAAATTGTTTTGTTCCTTTAATGAAGTTTTTCAATTTGTTGAAATTTTTGGGTTCTAGTTGTAATTACATGAAGTACTGAACTTTTGTGTTTTTACAAAGTGAGCTCAAAAGTTTAAGTTTTGCAACATAGCCCAAAAGTTGAGGTTATTGCATTTTGGCCCAAATTAGGTTGAGAACAAAATGGTTTTGTCTCTTTAAATGAGAATTGGATTTTCATTTCATTTAGCTCCATTTAAATCAATTCCATGGAAACAAAAACCAAATGAAAAATGTTGCATTCAAGTTTAATTAGTTAAAGCGTTAATTAATTAAAGGGTGATTATGAACCTAAGCCTATTATAATTGAGCTATGTGAAAGGCCGTCTCAAATTTGTTTGAACCATGGGAATGTGTAGATTAGATTTTGGTTGTAATTTGATATGATCAAATGTTGTAAAAGAGCATAAGCTCTTCTTTACTTTAAAGTAATTTGTTTTGATCAAATGTTGTAAAAGAGCATAAGCTCTTCTTTACTTTAAAGTACTCATTTTCTTGTTTTATTTGATATGCATGAAATTGGAATAGTTGGGTCCAACGCCCAATAAGAAAAACACGCCTTAGTATGATTAAACGCGTAACTAAAATCAATCATCATCCCTAGACCGAGATTCAACACTAGGCTCGTGTTGGATCTAATCAAAGGTTCATAGTCATCCTAAGGCCCTAAGGCAACTATATAGTCCATCAATGAATGCAAACCTTATGTTAGTAGTATCATATACTCTTGCTTTAAAAATCGTTTTATAAGCATAGTGGGAGTATTATATACATTTAAAAACAATCAAATGGACCAATAGTTGTAATAGGACCAAAATTGTTTTAATAAGATTAAAATGTATATTTATATGTGATGAGACCTAAAACCCTCAACCAAACCATTATTAAGTTGATAAGCGTGAGAGTGCTTTGAACACTCTTTCGTGGCCTTCCACCGTGGTAGGCTCCGATCGTTTGTGACTCGTACACCGACTTCACCCTATCATGGGGGAGTACAAAGTCCGTGCTTACACTCAGGATGAATCCTATACGCATACATGATGTTGTGAAGGTAGGCAATGAGAATGATCAACATCATATCATAGTGAGGTTGTTCTTGAACCCCTACCCGAACTTGCATGGTAGGAATGACTTAACTAAGTGCAATGGAGCCAACATCATATCATTGTGAGGCTTCATTCTCTAGAGGCCAAATAAGATGGGTACTTGCAAGAGATGCAAATGAGTAAGTGTACTCTCTCATTATTATTGATGCTAGCCAACATCATATCATTGTGAGGTGGGCTTGGTAATGATGAGTCTCCCATACCCTACTAAGAGTTTCCTCCAAAACTCTCAAATTCCGATAAGGGATATGGAATTTGCCAAAAATAGTGGGTGGCGCTATTTGATTTAAAGACCCGAATCAAATGGCTTAAAATCAATCAATTTATATTCGTTATGTATTTGTTTACCAATATATTTGCAAACGCTATCCAAAACTTGACGAAGAAAAGCCGAATGCTTTAGTTTCCGGACTTGGTACCACAATCCCAAAGATTGTCTTAAATGGATTGTATATGTACCTAAGTAGTCTAAATCCTCATAATCTTCCTATTGATAATGTATCATTGGAAGAACATGTTAGATAAGTCTATCATAAAGAGGACAACACTTTTAATGTCATAGTTCTTCACTTACAAATCGTTGTATGAAGAAATAAGAGTTGCTTTGAACAACCCTTAGCTAATGCAAACACTTGTGCTTGTTTCTTTGTTAAATGAACAAAGAACTTGAGAAGAAAGCACAAGGGCATGGACGCTTTATGTGCCATGATTCTTCACTTACAAATTGTTGTATGAAGAAATGAGAGTTGCCTTGAACAACTCTTGAAAGTTTGTAATTATGTTTAGAACATAATGGTTGGTTGACAAAAATAATCCACCAACATGGACTTATGATGATTTTGAATCATTGAGTGTTGAAGTGTTAAACCACTTCTAGAAACGGAAACTAGGCAAGGACTTCACCTTTGTGTCCCTATCCAAATAGTTCACTAAGTTTATTGTAAACTATATAGTGAACAATAACCACACACTCTCCAAATCGTTTGATGTGTATAACACAATTGAAATAAGTTTCAAGAGAGATAGTGGGAGTTTAGGGACCATGACTATTGTAGTCAAAAGGAGAAGTCAAATGAAGAAAGTGAAATAAACTCCAAGGGAACAAACTTTCTTTATGAAAGGATGGACATTGGAAGGGGTATTTGCAAGAAATGTCTTGCAAGTGTCAAGAACACACCTTTCGAAAGTGTTGTAAATTGTTCTTGAAAAGTTCAAAATAGTTGGTTCTTCTACTTGAATGCTTGATTCTGTATTAGTAACTATGTTTTACAAACCGTTGTAAAAATGTGGCTAATAAAAAGTAGAAGATTAATGAGAGAAGAGAAAGTACTTCACATTCGAAACGTGAATCAAATGTAGATCTCTGCGAAAGCAGATGGTACTTACTTCCCCATATGAACTACCAAAGAAATTGGAAAAACCAAAGATTGTCTTTACATTCCAATTTTAAGGAACTTAATTCCATCACTATAGGGATGGATGAATGTTTTGTTTGACAAAACATTGTTCTTTATTAATGAATGATTAGATTATTGTAATCTAATTGATTGTGTCTATAGTAGAGATGATATGGTAGTGTTAACTGTTTAGAATATAATGATGCTTAAAACCCAAAAGGTTGCAAGGTAGTGACTAATCCCAGCTGAGTTGTGATACCTCAAAAACATAAAATACGAGTTGGTCATAGATGGATGCTTTGGATCGTTAGATCCAGATCCAATACCTTCTTATTAACATTGTATAGAGGCGAAATGTTTGAATCTTTATTCTTTTGGAAAGCAGAAAGAATCACAAAGTTGTTGAGGTTAATTCACTTAGATGTCCACAACATAATACTACTCATGTTGTATGACATTCACCGAAGATCGCTCTCGGTTGGACTATAGTTTATTTTGAATAAACACAAGTCTGAATACTTTGCAAAAGGTTTCAAAGAATTCAAGAAATGTAAGTTGATGAGTAAGACGTCTAAAGTATTTGCCTCCTTAGATTTGATCCAAGGAAAGATAACACTTTAGAACAGTTTCCTTGAAAAATATCAAGGAAAGAAGCATCAAAAGATAATGGATTTCTCCATTAGGAGAAGAACGAACTTGAATAAGATTTAGTTCGTTGGATGTTATCAATTACCCATATATAGGATATATGCTTCTAAGACAATATGATTGTCAATTAGAAGATTTTCCAAAATTTTCATGACTCCATAAGATGTAGTTGGAAAGAAAGACAAATCTTAATCATGTTAAGATTTGGGGTTGTGTGCTAATAAGCAATTTTTGTTTGAGAATTATCTTGTGGATATCCTTAAATTAACATTTGGATATCACTTCTATAAACCAACTAACAAATGTTGTTTGTTGGGTAGTTCATTGTATTCTCCCTCAAACGGTTTGAAGGTTAGAGATCCCTTGTTGCGCATTCACTTGCCTCCATAGCTAAGTGGCTTAACCCCAACGATGTCGTGGACACCCTCCTGATGGAGTGACTTTGACATAATCAAAGATCAAGTACTTAACCACAAGACAAACGTGATGCCTCAGGTCAAAGGACTACTTTGCATTATCCCAACCATGAGTTCTCATGTGACATGAATATGAGAACTCTTCGTTGATCGTGTTCAGTGAACTCATTCTCTATTGAACACCTACGTACTTGTCTTGATGTCACACACACCAATGACTCGAGACTAGTCACTCTCCCTGAGAGAAGACACAACACGTACTGATCTTAACGGACTGTCAATGCCCAATTGGCAATCCTATGATCAGGAACGTTTAGGATGTGTCTACGAAAGAATGGTCTCATGAATCTAACTTCTTTAGATCATATTCTCCCAATCACATATTCCTTGGACTTATCGTTTAAGCATATAACATTTATATGAGATGGCTTAAACAATAATATTTGCCCTTTATATTTAAACTAGATTAGTTTAACATGTGAAATGTCCGTAAAGTATCATCATATGATTGCCTTCAGGGCACATTTCCAACAATCTCCCACTTGCACTAGAGCCAATCAGTTTAATCATCAGTGATGATACCTCTTCTGTAGTCATTTCATAAATGGCTGAATAGTAGGCCTAGACAATGGATATCTATATGTTATCCATAGAAGCAACCTTGAGAATAACGACGTCACCATTATACATGATTCTCAATCTTGTGGTTCAGTCTCTCATTTGAGTTCGGACCTTGATGAGACCTTGATTCCCTGGCTTGAGCTATCGCCCCATTAGTGTCATAGTGTCAGTACACTAGATACACTTTCTAGTTGGAACCGAATAGAGAGTTCATAAATGAACTTTCCCATCCAAACAACATTGTTGTATACTTCTATAGGGCAATATATTTTGCATTCATAATGGAACACACTAAAGTCATTACTTTAATGTTTCCATCCAAATATCTCTTTAGTCATAATAAAGAGATATCTGTTTATCTCTTCATTCATAATGAAGAAACATCCAATGATGGATTAGATTCACAATCTAATACATTTACGCTTCCATTACGTTACTCTAATTCTTCCTCATTCTTTGAGGAATCTATCCCTTAGTATTTCTTAAATACTTAAAGACTCACTTGACAGTTGCCATGGTTCTGATCCTGGGCTTGCACTGATATCATCTTGTACCGTTCTAGGTACAACTCATATCAATGTTTTTCATACAATATGAAATACATAAATCACCTTTATGCGTATGCATAAAGGATTCTATTTACGCATTATTTCTTTGGGAGTCAAAGAGTACGTTCTCTTTGAGAAGAGCAACTTCTTAGTCTCACTAGAGTTGTCCTTCTAATTGAAGTTTATCATCATATGAGAAACTTCCTAGCATCCATTGTCTATTATTAGGGATTGATATAATCCAATTATATCATGAAATATATCATTATAGTATTCTCCCTCAAACGGTTTGAAGGTTAGAGATCCCTTGTTGTGCATTCACTTGCCTCCATAGCTAAGTGGCTTAACCCCAACGATGCCGTGGACACCCTCCTGATGGAGTAACTTTGACATAATCAAAGATCAAGTACTTAACCACAAGACAAACGTGATGCCTCAGGTCAAAGGACTACTTTGCATTATCCCAACCATGAGTTCTCATGTGACATGAATATGAGAACTCTTCGTTGATCGTGTTCAGTGAACTCATTCTCTATTGAGCACCTACGTACTTGTCTTGATGTCACACACACCAATGACTCGAAACTAGTCACTCTCCCTGAGAGAAGACACAACACGTACTGATCTTAACGGACTGTCAATGCCCAATTGGCAATCCTATGATCAGGAACGTTTAGGATGTGTCTACGAAAGAATGGTCTCATGAATCTAACTTCTTTAGATCATATTCTCCCAATCACATATTCCTTGGACTTATCGTTTAAGCATATAACATTTATATGAGACGGCTTAAACAATAATTTTTGCCCTTTATATTTAAACTAGATTAGTTTAACATGTGAAATGTCCGTAAAGTATCATCATATGATTGGCTTTAGGGCACATTTCCAACATTGCCAGAGAAGCTTATCAGAGGAGAAATCGAGTGATCGAGCAAGTGTTCAGCTACATTAAATGCCTTGAAAGCTTCAGCAAACATGATATTGACTGAAGCACCTGTGTCTATCAGGATTCGTTTCACATCAAAATTTGCTATGTGAGCCTCCACGATCAGCGGATCGTTGTGAGGGTAGATGATACCTCTTTCTTCCTCAGGGTAGAAACATATTGGATCCCAGTTAGGTTTTTGATACTTGCCTCCCCTAAAGTCTTCCACGTGATACACTTGATGGCCATGTCTCAAAGTTCGTTCACTGTTTTTCATGGCCCTATTGGAAGATTCAGACATGGGTGTGCCACCGCTTATGGAGTATATCACATTCACCTGGCGTTGGTTACGGTTATCCCTTGGAGGGTGAAGGAGGAACTGATCAATTTTTCCTTCACGTGCCAAAGCTTCGATATGATCACGGAGGATGATGCACTTCTCGCCGTCATGGCCATTATACTCGTGGTATCACCAAAACACGCTCATATTCTTCGTGGACTTGTAATCTGGCTGCCTTGGCTTTGGTATCAGGTAAGCTATACTAGGGTAGATGGCCGCGCATGTAGCATTCAAAGGTGTCTATGTCTCATACCTCGGGGTAGGGCCTGTCTTGACACGCAATTGGCCCACTGCATTGACTGCCTGGGGATGGGTGTTATTGTGACGATATACTGAGTTATCGCGATAGTGCCCCTTATTCTTTTTATTAAAATGAGATTGGTGAGGATGGAAATCTTTCCTTTTGCCCTGGGATTGATATGTCTGCTGACTTGGCGAAGCATTAAATGAGGTCGGGGGGTGTGCTGCTACTGTTTGGAAGGTTGAGGTCTTTTCATTCGGTTGGATCTGGCCTTCACTCCCTACTTGCTGATAAGGGGTGACTGTAGGGGGTTTCCCTTGATATGTCCTTGCCTCGGCAGAGGCATGGTTGTAAGCTTGTGCCATCACCTCAGAGTAAGTCTTCCAAGTGTTGGCATTGATCATGTACTTGAAGAAACAGTCACGTAAGCCTGCCGTGAAGGCCTTGAGGGTGGTCTTGTCATCTACCTCAGCGCAGCGGGAATACTCATGGCTGAAGTGGCCAGCATACTTTCGTAATGACTCGTCCGGCTTCTGGCGAATAGTGTACAAGTCATCTGCAGAATGCAAGCGATCGGTCTGGAAGATGTGTTGAGAGACAAACAACTTCCTCAACTCTTCAAATGAGTCTACCGTCTCGGGTGGAAGACGGCAATACCAGTTTAAAGCTCCGCCAGAGAGGGTGGAGGGGAAGAGAAGGCACCGTTCTTCATCGGTGTGTCTCCAGTATACCATGGTGGACTCAAAGAGGTTAAGGTGTTCAATCGGGTCTTCCCTTCCAGTATAGAGTTGTAAGTCAAGCTTCTGCCTTGTCTTCGCTTGGAGGGGGGTGTTGAGGATCCTTCTTGTGAGGGGGCCAGGCCTGGGTTGGTTCCAGTCAGGTATCTCGGCTTGACGTTCAGCCTTCAACTTGTTTACTTCCTCCAAGAGCTGTAGGACGATGGGGTCCTGAGTAGAGTCGTGCATCACTGAAGTTTTCTTCCGTAAGTCCCCATCGCCTCTTGGAAGTAGGAAAGTTTGATCAAGATAGCATGATTTTTCCTTGGACTCGTCACACTGACTCCTAGAGTGAGTATGTCGGAACATTTCCGAGTCCCATGTACCTTCATGTTCTTCTGGGACTTATTGCCCATTCCCTAGATTAACTGCTGGCCTGCGTGGGAGAGGACCGAGTCTTTCAGAAACTCTTGGGTCATTGATCTTCGAGCTTATGTGGATGGGAATCTCTCGACGTTGCTTTAGGAAGTCTCGACAATCGCGATAGACGGGTTTTGATCCTTCCACTCCTTCTGTGAGGAGGTGTTTTCCTCTACTCCTTCTGCTTCGGGTTGAAGCAGCTGGGTTGAGAGAAGTCTGATGTTGATTATCACATTGATGTGTAGCTCGATCCCTATCAGGGATGTCCGTGTTGGATATCAGTGACCCTCCATGTTGGGGGGCATTCAGATGATTGTTGACCTCAGCAGGGGCGACGAGCTTGTGTGCTTGAGCATGCCTAGCCTCGTGAAGCATCTTGAAAAGTTTTTCATACTGCTCCTGGAGGACCTCGTTCCTCATCACTATCTTGTTGTTCTGAGCTTCTAACTCATCAACTTTAGCTTGAAGAGTAACTCTATTTCCTTCCTGCTTTCATTGCTTCATACTAGGTCCAATGGGGGTGTCATTCTGTGTGCTATGGCTTCTTTCGCTCCCCATGTTGGAGAGAGATGTTTGGCCAAAAGAAAGTGTACGAGCGGTGGAAACCAGCTTAACAAAGCTGAAGAGAGTGGGAGTAAGTGTCTTTCCCACAGACGGCACCAAATGTTGATGCACAAAATCAGCGAGGACTTTGGTACAACAGAAAGTATCAGGTTTGTGACCTTCGCTTGGTTGCTTCGATCACTAGTGAAGATAAGTACGTAAATGAATAGGGACAGGGAAGCAAACACAAGATGTACGTGGTTCACCCAGATCGGCTACGTCCACGGAGTAGAGGAGTTCTCATTAATTGTGAAGGGTTTACACAAATACATAGGTTCAAGCTCTCATTTTGTGAGTTCTAGTGAATAGTTTAGTACAAAATGACATTAGAGATTGTTGTAGGAGAATGATCCCTATTTATAGAAGAGAGTTTCTAGTTTTGTTCTAACATTGACACGTGTCGTGTTGTGATTGGCTTCTGATGTTGATACGTGTCGCGCTGTGTTTGGCTTTTGATGTCGACACGCGTCGCATTGTGATTGGCCTCCTGGTTGAAGGGAAGCTCTTCTGGGTCCTTGACGGTATAACGTTGACTGGTGCTCAGTAGTTTCGGGATTGGTCAAGTATGGTACAAACAGAAGCCATTGTATGTAACGGCCCATATCAAAGGGTATCCAGTATCCAAAGTTTTTGTCGACTGCGGAGCCACCGTCAATATTATGCCTGTAAACGTCATGAAGGCATTACATCGCTCAAATGATGAACTTATTCCTTCTAGGATCACAATGAGCAGTTTCGTTGAAGACAAATCCCAAACCAAATGGGTGCTTCCTTTAGCGGTGAACATTACCGACCGTAATCACATGATCGCCTTTTTCATCGTCGACTCCAAGACCGAGTATAATGCACTGCTCGGTTAAGACTGGATTCATCAAACCAGCTGTATTCCTTTATCATTATATCAAGTGCTTGTCTTTTGGGATGGAAAATCTGTCATTGATCACCTAGTCGATAGCCAACCCTTTGAAGCTAACATGATCCAAGAACGGTATTATGATGACCACGTCGGCTACATCACCCTACAAGGTTTCAATGATGAAGGACAGCCGACTCGGATTTCTGTTCAGAAAGCTATCAAGGTTGGCGCCGAGACTGTCCACCAGGATTCGACGAGACTCGGGTTAGCTAACTTCATCCCCGACCCCGATGTTTGACACTGATCGGGAAAAACGTCGGGCCGCGATTTCATCTACTATGGTACGACTGCTGGCTCATTGGTATACTATATCTAAGTAATCAAATTCAGACGTCAACCTCGTAGAGTTCCTCGCCAAAGGAGATGCTGGTCTTGTCTTATCTCTTGACAAAGTTCAAGCTGCCCCGGCCGAGCCCGAAGATAATAGGCCCCAAGTCAATGACCCATTGGAAGAAATTAATGTTGGGACGGTTGATGACCCACGACCTTTATTTATTAGTGCTTTGCTTCCCCAACCTATGAAAGCCGAACTTCGTGCCTTACTTGAAGAATTCAAAGATTGTTTTGCTTAGAGCTACCACGAGATGCCTGGCTTAGATCGCACTCTTGTCGATCATGAGTTACGTATTAAACCTGGGTGTAAACCTTTCTGTCACCCACCTCGACGATTCTCGACCGAAGTGCAACTCGGTATCAAGGATGAACTGGTTCGGCTTTTGAAAGCAGGGTTCATTCGGACAGCTCGATACGTTGAATGGTTGGCCAATATCGTTCCTGTTTTAAAGAAAAATGGTGCATTGCGCATTTGCATTGACTTCAGAAATCTGAATCTGGCAACTCCCAAAGATGAGTATACAAAACCGATTTCAGATTTATTAATCGATGCCGCGGCGAATCATGCGATCTTATCTTTTATGGATGGACATGCCGAGTACAACCAAATTTTCATTGCCGAAGCCGATGTGCACAAGACTACTTTTCACTGCCCGGGGGCACTCGGTACTTACGAATGGGTTGTCATGCCATTCGGCCTCAAGAACGCCGGTGCCACATACCAACGAGCAATGAACACCATATTTCATGATTTAATTGGAACCATCGTCGAAGTCTACATCACGATGTTGTAATTAAATCTAAACGTCGGCAGACACATCTGGATGATCTCCGACAGCCTTTCCTCCGTATGCGTCAACACAACCTCAAAATGAATCCTGCCAAATGTGCCTTCGGTGTGTCAGCCGGTAATTTTCTCGGCTTCCTCGTGCATCACCGTGGGATTGGAGTGGATGAAAATAAAGCACGCGTAAACAGTAATGCTCCACCCCTAACGACGAAGAAACAACTACAGTCCTTACTCGGTAAGATAAATTTTCTCCGCCGATTTCTAGCTAACTCGGCGGGTAAAATGAAAGCGTTCTCTATGCTTTTGAAACTCAAGGACTCAGATAAATTTGAGTGGAAAGCCGAGCATCAGGCGGCGTTTATGCAAATCAAAGTCTCCCTCACGACACCACCTGTCCTTGTCCCACCCCGGCACGGTAAGCCTCTCAAGCTATATATCTCGGCGGTCGAAGAGTCCATCGGCTGCCTCCTCATGCAAGACAACGATGCCGAACGAGAGCAGGCTACTTTCTACCTCAGTCGAAATCTCAATCAACTGGAGATCAATTATTCCGTCGTCGAGAAGCTTTGTCTCGCCGTATTTTTTGTCGCCTCCAAGCTTCGGCATTACATGCTCCCATCGGTCACACAAGTCATTGCCCAGACCGACGTCATCCGCTACATGCTCACCCGACCAATCGTAAAAGGCTGAATTGGGAAGTGGACAATGGCGTTGTCCGAGTTTAGCTTGCAATACGTACCTTAGAAAGCTGTCAAAGGCCAGGCACTGGTTAATTTCCTTGCTCAACACCCTTCCCCCTATGGTTTTGAGGGCAACGACGTCGAAATCGGCATGGTTGAAACGCGCGATAACTACTGGACGATATACTTTGATGGCTCAAGTACTTCATCCTCGGCTAGCGTCGAAATTGTCATTTAATTTCCAAACCACGATCGTTGGTATTTTTTGCTCAAGCTGGATTTCGAATGCACAAATAATCAGGCCAAATACGAAGCCCTTATCATCAGCCTTGGCATCCTTCATGACTTGCGGGCAACCTATACCCTCATCCTCGGCGACTCCGAACTTGGGATTAACCAACTTAATAGGTCTTTTTTATGCATGAGTTGTACCCTGGCACCCTACCACATGGTCGCCAGCTAGGCCAAGAAATATTTCCCGGTATTCCGTTGAACATATTTCCAGATCCATAATACCGACGCAGACGAATTGGCTCAAATTGCCTCCAGTGCACAACTCCTGGGGGGCAAGCTAGGCCAAGAAATACCCGTGTTACTATTGGAAATATGCCCTAAAACCAATCATGTGATGATACTTTACAGACATTTCACATGTTAAACTAATCTAGTTTAATATCAAGGGCAAAGATTATTGTTTGAGCCGTCTCATATAAATGTTATACGCTTAAACGATAAGTCCAAGGATTATGTGATTGGGAGAATGCGATCTAAAGAATTTAGATTCATGAGACCATTCTTTCGTAGACACATCCTAAACGTTCCTAATCATAGGATTGCCAATTGGGCATTGACAGTCCGTTAAGATCAGTACATGCTGTGTCTTCTTTTAGGGAGAGTGACTAGTCTCGAGTCATTGGTGTGTGTGACATCAAGACAAGTACGTAGGTGCTCAATAGAGAATGAGTTCACTGAACACGATCAACGAAGAGTTCTCATATTCATGTCACATGAGAACTCATGGTTGGGATAATGCAAAGTAGTCCTTTGACCTGAGGCATCATAGTTGTCTTGTGGTTAGGTACTTGATCTTTGATTATGTCAAAGTCACCCCATCCGTGGGTGTCCACGGCATCGTGGGGGTTAAGCCACTTAGCCATGGAGGCAAGTGAATGGGCAACAAGGGATCTCTAACCTTCAAACCATGTAGGGGAGAATACTCTATGATATGATTAAGAATCTCTGGCCAAAGTATGAATGAGATTTAGGAAGTCGTTCGAAATCACATTCAAGGTAATCATATATGCACACGAATCACATTGGATAGTAAACATGAATAAACTATCAAACCAAACAATGTGGTCAAGAGTATTGTATTAGAGAAAGACCGTATTGCATTTGTAATCCTAAACTAAATAGGCTCTCCACCTCTTCTGATTAGCTTGGGTAACCATGATATGCTGCTAGGTGTCACTCATGGTTTGTGGAAGCCCTAAACGTGTATAATCACTAAAGGGAGAATTGAAAGTAAGTTTCAATTAACAATCGATTTGAAATGGTTTTAACCGCCCACTGCCTCGCTAAAAGGAACCTAATGGATCGTACACCGTGTAAGGTGGAGATTGAAGAAACAATGGAGATGAGTAAGAATAATTAAATGGTTTAATTATTTATGGCAAGGATTAATTAATATGTTAATTAGTCAAACGAATAAGTTCATAAAGACCTTGGGGTAGTTTTGGACCTTAAGGCCCAATGGGCTTCGAACGTCAAGCTCATTGACTTAAGTTGTATGACAACTTAATGAATAATGATTCACAAAGGCCCAATTAGCCCAATAATTGAAGGATAATTTTGTGAAAACATGTTCATTTAAGCAACATCTATAAGCATGCAATTAACAATTAAAGGCGGAATCATGCTTGCATGCACTTAAAAACAAAACATTAACCAAGAAATTCAAAGCCTAGTAGATTGGTGAACCAAAACTCAACTCAAAACAAAGAGAGTTGAAATTGTACCTTTGTAGATTCCTCTTTGCATAAGCAAAGGCTAATCACCCAAAGAGAGGGCCTTCATTCCTTACATCTAAAATCTATGGATTTGGATGGATGAAAAGGTTTCTCCAAGTTCCCAAAATTGAGAACCTCTAAGTCTCCACACCATGGAGAGATTGGAGAAGAAAATGAGTGACCTTGGAGTAGTAGTATGGCTAGATACACCCTCCAAGGGGCCGGCCTCTTTAGAGAGAAATGGAGAGACATGTTCTCTCCAATTTTCTCCAAAACAAACCCTAAATGAATTTTTGGCTATAAAGTCATATTTATACCTTAATTCATTGGAGTGGCAAACTTGTAAATAAGTCCAAAACCCACTCCAAAACCAAATGGCCGGCCATGGGATATTATTGGCCTAATTGGGCCTTTGTGAATCATTATTCATTAAGTTGTCATACAACTTAAGTCAACGGACTTGACGTTCGAAGCCCATTGGGCCTTGAGGTCCAAAACTATCCCGAGGTCTTTAACGAACTTTATTCGTTTGATTAATTAACATATTAATTAATCCTTGCTATAAATAATTAAACCATTTAATTATTCTTACTCATCTCCATTGTTTCTTCAATCTCCACCTTACACGGTGTACGATCCATTAGATTCCTTTTAGCGAGGCAGTGGGCGATTAAAACCATTTTACATCGATTCTGAATTGAAACTTACTTTCAATTCTCCCTTTAGTGATTACACACGTTTAGGGCTTCCACAAACCATGAGTGACACCTAGCAGCATATCATGGTTACCCAAGCTAATCAGAAGAGGTGGAGAACCTATTCAGTTTAGGATTACAAATGCAATACGGTCTTTCTCTAATACAATACTCTTGACCACATTGTTTGGTTTGATAGTTTATTTATTCATGTCTACTATCCAATGTGATTCGTGTGCTTATATGATTACCTTGAATGTGATTTAGAACGACTTTTCTAAATCTCATTCATACTCCGGCCAAAGGTTCTAAATCATATCATAGAGTATTCTCCCTCAAACGGTTTGAAGGTTAGAGATCCCTTGTTGCGCATTCACTTGTCTTCATGGCTAAGTGGCTTAACCCCAACGATGCCGTGGACACCCCGATGGGGTGACTTTGACATAATCAAAGATCAAGAACTTAACCACAAGACAACTGTGATGCCTCAGGTCAAATGACAACTTTGCATTATCCCAACCATAAGTTCTCATGTGACATGAATATGAGAACTCTTCGTTGATCGTGTTCAGTGAACTCATTCTCTATTGAGCACCTACATACTTGTCTTGATGTCACACACACCAATGACTCGAGACTAATCACTCTCCCTGAGAGAAGATAAAGCGCGTACTTATCTTAACGGACTGTCAATGCCTAATTGGCAATCCCATGATCAGGAACGTTTAGGATGTGTCTACGAAAGAATGGTCTCATGAATCTAACTTCTTTAGATCGCATTCTCCCAATCACATATTCCTTGGACTTTATCGTTTAAGCATATAACATTTATATGAGACGGCTCAAACAATAATCTTTGCCCTTTATAGTTAAACTAGATTAGTTTAACATGTGAAATGTCCGTAAAGTATCATCATATGATTGGTTTTAGGGCATATTTCCAACAATCTCCCACTTGCACTAGAGCCAATCAGCTTGGTCGTCTGTGATGATACCTCTTCTGTAGTCATTTCATAAATGGCTGAATAGTAGGCCTAGACAATGGATATCTATATGTTATCCATAGAAGCAACCTTGAGAATAACGACGTCACCATTATACATGATTCTCAATCATGTGGTTCAGTCTCTCATATGAGTTCGGACCTTGATGAGACCTTGATTCCCTGGCTTGAGCTATCGCCCCATTAGTGTCATAGTGTCAGTACACTAGATACACTTTCTAGTTGGAACCGAATAGAGAGTTCATAAATGAACTTTCCCATCCAAACAACATTGTTGTAAACTTCTATACGGCAATATATTTTGCATTCATAATGGAACACACTAAAGTCATTACTTTAATGTTTCCATCCAAATATCTCTTTAGTCATAATAAAGAGATATCCGTTTATCTCTTCATTCATAATGAAGAAACATCCAATGATGGATTAGATTCATAATCTAATACATTTACGCTTCCATTACGTTACCCTAATTCTTCCTCAATCTTTGAGGAATCTATCCTTTAGTATTTCTTAAATACTTAAGGACTCACTTGACAGTTGCCATGGTTCTGATCCTGGGCTTGCACTGATATCGTCTTGTACCGTTCTAGGTACAACTCATATCAATGTTTTTCATACAATATGAAATACATAAATCACCTTTGTGCGTATGCATAAAGGATTCTATTTACGCATTATTTCTTTGGGAGTCAAAGGGTACGTTCCCTTTGAGAAGAGCAACTTGCTAGTCTCACTAGACTTGTCCTTCTAATTGAAGTTTATCATCATATGAGAAACTTCCTAGCATCTTTTGTCTATTATTAGGGATTGATATAATCAAAATTATATCTTGAAATCTATCATTATAGATTTACTTCCCTTGTTTATAGACTATGTCTCCCATATACATTCTATCGTTTATAGAATGTTTAAAGTCATAACTTTAACGAAGAAGTATTCTTTTCATTTTCAAAATTAATATATCATATATATATTTAAATTTTAGGAACATGATTAACTCCCACTAATCTTTTGTAAACCTAGTAAACAAAAGATTCATTTACATCTTTATGAGAAATCAAACGATTTGATCTTTCTCTCATAAGACGCTTATAGCTCCCACTAGCTTGCTAAGATCCATGATGGATGGATCTATACAACTTACATGTCTTATGATTCATAGTTTTAGACATATATTATCAAGACTATCTTAATAATGGTTTCGAAAACCCATATTATGTCCAAACATTGAATCACCATTTAGTTGTAGCTAGCAATCTTTGAATTAATTGAAACTAAGACTACGTTGAAAATGGTTCCTTCAAAGTCAACCATTCTCTTTGATTGTAGTCACCTTAAGCTACCAATTAGCTTATGAAGGTTTCATTATTTCGGGTCAAATGGTACTTTACCATTTCCTTGAGTATATATCGTATATACATTCAATGTAGTCATAAGGATTTTCATTCTTATTTCTTTCGAATTAAGAGGTGCAACTCTATGACATAGTCATAAAGTTCAAACCATTCAACTTTGACGGTTTATAAATCCTTCTCGACTACCTTGGAGCTTTTGGTATAGGAACTAGGTTGTTTATATTTGTTGATTACTTTCTTGTCTCTCAAAGAACCCATTCTTTGAGTTCTATCTCTCGTTCATTTGCTTTTAGGCAAATCACATTGTAGGATTACAATGAACTACCCAACAAAACAACATTTGTTAGTTGGTTTATAGAAGTGATATCCAAAAGTTAATTTAAGGATATCCATAAGATAATTCTCAAACAAATATTGCTTATAAGCACACAACCCCTTAATCTTAACATGATTAAGATTTGTCTTTCTTTCCATTTACATCTTATGGAGTCATGAAAAATTTGGAAGATCTTCTAATTGACAATCATATTGTTTTAGAAGTATATATCCTATATATGGGTAATAGATAACATCCAACGAACTAAATCTTATTTAAGTTCGTTCTTCTCCTTATGTAGAAATCTATTATCTTATGATGCTTATTTCCTTGATATCTTTCAAGGAAACTGTTCTAAAGTGTTACCTTATCTTGGATCAAATCTAAGGGGGTAAATACTTTAGACGTCTTACTCATCAACTTACATTACTTGAATTCTTTGAAACCTTTTGCAAAGTATTCGGACTTGTGTTTATTTAAAATAAACTATAGTCCAACCGAGGGTGATCTTCGGTGAATGTCATACAACATGAGTAGTATTATGTTGTGGATAAGTGCCACTAACATCTAAGTGAATTAACCTCAACAACTTTGTGATTCTTTCTTCTTTCCAAAAGAATAAAGATTCGAACATTTCGCCTCTATACAATTTTAACAAGAAAGGTATTGGATCCGGATCTAACGATCCATAGCATCCATCTTTCACCAACTCGTAACTTATGTTGTAGAGGTATCACAATTTAGTTGGGATTAGTCACTATCTTGCAACCTTTTGGGTTTTAAGCATCATTTTATTCGAAACAGTTAACACCACCATATTATCTCTACTATAGAGACAATCAATTAGATTACTATAATCCAATCATTGATTAATAAAGAACAATGTTTTGTCAAACAAAACATTCATCCATCTCTACTATAGTGACGGAATTAAATTCCTTAAAATTGGAATGTAAAGACAATCTTTGTTTTTCCAATTTCTTTGGTAGTTCATATGAGCAAGTAAGTACTATCTGCTTTCGCAGAGATCTATATTTTATTCACGATTTGAATGTGAGGCACCTTTTCTTCTCTCATATATCTTCTACTTCTTATTAGTCACACTTTTACAACGATTGTAAAACATAATTACTAATACGGAATCAAGCATTCAAGTAGAAGAACCAACTGTTTTGAATTATTCAAGAACAATTTACAACACCTTCGAAAGGTGTGTTCTTGACACTTGCAAGACATTTCTTGCAAATACCCCTTCCAATGTCCATCCTTTCATAAAGAAAGTTTGTTCCCATGGAGTTAATTTTATCTTCTTCATTTGACTTCTCCTTTGACTACAATAGTCATGGTCCCTAAACTCCCACTATCTCTCTTGAAACTTATTTCAATTGTGTTGTACACATCAAACATTTTGGAGAGCATGTGGTTATTGTTCACTACATAGTTTACAATAAACTTAGTGAACCATTAGGATAGGGACACTTAGGTGAAGTCCTTGCCTAGTTTCCGTCTCGTGAAGTGGTTTATCACTTCAACACTCAATGATTCAAAATCATCATAAGTCCATTGTTAATGGACTATTTTTGTCAACCAACCATTATGTTCTAAACATAATTACAAACTTTCAAGAGTTGTACAAGGCAACTCTTATTTCTTCATACAACAAATTGTAAGTGAAGAATCATGGCACATTAAGTGTCCATGCCTTTGTGCTTTCTTCTCAAGTTCTTTGTTCATATAACAAAGAAACAAGCACTAAGTGTTTGCATTGACTAAGAGTTGTTCAAAGCAACTCCTATTTCTTCATACAACAAATTGTATTTGAAGAATTATGACATTAAAAGTGTTGTCCTCTTTATGATAGACCTTTTTTCTAACATATTCTTCTAATGATACATTATCAATAGGAAGATTGTGAGGAAGAGACTACTTAGGTACATTTACAAGCCATTAAAGACAATCTATGGTTTTGTAGTACCAAGTACGGAAACTAAAGCTTTCGGCTTTTATTTGTCAAGTGTTGGATAGCGTTTGCAAATATATTGGTAAACAAATACATAACGGATATAAATTGATTGATTTTAAGCCATTTGATTCGGGTCTTTAAATCAAAATAGCACCACCCACTATTTTTGGCAAATTCCATATCCCTCATTGGAATTCGAGAGTTTTGGATGAAACTCTTAGTGGGGTATGGGAGGCTCACTATTACCAAGCCCACCTCACAATGATATGATGTTGGCTAGCATTAATAATAATGAGAGAGTACGCTTACTCATTTGCAACTAATGCAAGTACCCATCTTATTTGGCCTCTAGAGAATGTCATCTCACAATGATATGATGTTGGCTCCATTGCACTTAGTTAAGTCATTCCCACCATGCTTAGTTTGTGAAGGGGTTCAAGAATAGTCTCACGATGATACGATGTCGGCCATCCTCGTTGCCTACACTCACCTCATCAAGTATGTATATAGACTCCTCCTGAGTATAAGCATGCACTTTGCACTCCCCCATGATAGGGTGAAGGCGGTGTACAAGTCATAAACGATTGGAGCTACCATGGTGGAAGGGCACGAAAGAGTGTTCAAAGCACTCTCACGCTTATCAACTTAATAATGGTTTGGTTGAGGGTTTTAGGTCTCATCACATATAAACATACATTTTAATCTCTATTAAAACAATTTTGGTCCTATTACAACTATTGGTCCATTTGATTGTTTTTAGTTGTATATAATACTCCCACTATGCTTATAAAACGGTTTTTAAAGAAAGAGTATATGATACTACTAACATAACCTTTGCATTCATTTGATGGACTATATAGTTGCCTTAGGGCCTTAGGATGACTATGAACCTTTGTTTAGATTCAACACGAGCCTTGTGTTGAATCTCGGTCTAGGGATGGTGATTGATCTTAGTTACGCGTTTAATCACATTAAGGCGTGTTGTCTTAGGGGCGTTGGACCCAACTACTTCATTTTCATGCATATCAAATAAAGCAAGAAAGAAGTACTTCAAAGTAAAGGTGAGCTTATGCTCATTACAACATTTGCATAAAACAAATTACTTCCTTTTACAACATTTGATCAAATCAAATTTGAACCAAAATCTAATCTACACATTCCCATGGTTCAAACAAATTTGAAACGGCCTATCACATAGCTCAATTATATTAGGCTTAGGTTCATAATCACCCTTTAATTAATTAACACTTTAACTAATTAAATTGAATGCAACATTTTCATTTGGTTTTTGTATCCATAAAATTGATTTAAATGAAGCTAAACAAAATGAAAAACCAATTCTCATTTAAAGAGACAAAACAACTTTGTTCTCAACCTAATTTGGGCTATCATGCAATAACCACAACCTTTTGGGCTATAAAGCAATTAACCTCAACTTTTGGGCTATATTGCAAAACTTTTGGGGTCACTTTGTAAAAACACAAAAGTCCACTACTTCATGTAATTACAACTAGAACCCAAAATTTTAATAATGCAAAAACTTCATTAAAGGAGAAAACAATTTGTCCTTTAGCGTTTTTGGACCTATACGTAAAAACGTAAACTTTTGGGCCAAAGTGCAAATACACAAAAGTATCAAAACTTTATGTAATTGCATAAAAGCCCCAAAAGTACTCCCACTTGAGGGAGGGCCAGTTTTAGGAGAGAGGGAGGGAAAAATTGAAGCTACAAAATTTGGAAATTTTTTCAACTAAGTCATAAAGCCTTGCAAGTTGAAATTTGTGTAAGAAAGAAAAACATTTATGTACATAAATTAAACACTCTTACAACATTTCCATCACCTTTTCAAATAAATGTTTTTGATGATGGAAAAGTCACACCAACCAACTTAAAACAAACACTTTATGAAATTAACCAAAACTTGGAATCAAAACATCAAACTTTTTGTTCTTGGCTAAAATGTCAAGAACAATGAAGAACATTCATGAAAAACCCATAAGAGCTCCATGAACATTTTTCATCCAAAGAAATCCCAAAACCACTCAAACTTAAGGGAAATAACATATAACCAAACTAGGGTACATAGGGGTTCCAAAGGTTACTTGAAAACACTTTTAACAAGTCAAACAAGAACCCAAAAATCCACCCTTTGGATTTGGCCGAAAATTCCCAAAAGCATGGCACCAAATTTTAGCTCCAATATTCATGCTCATATGAACTACATCTACAACATTTGAGATGGCAAATTTTCTAACAAAATTTACATTCAAAGAAGCAAGAATAAAGCTTGTAACATATTACAACTTTTAAATCACAAACTATGAACCACAAAACCCAAAAGGATTCACCAACTACTAGACCTAGGCTCTGATACCACTTGAAGGATAATTTTGTGAAAACATGTTCATTTAAGCAACATCTATAAGCATGCAATTAACAATTAAAGGCGGAATCATGCTTGCATGCACTTAAAAACAAAACATTAACCAAGAAATTCAAAGCCTAGTAGATTGGTGAACCAAAACTCAACTCAAAACAAAGAGAGTTGAAATTGTACCTTTGTAGATTCCTCTTTGCATAAGCAAAGGCTAATCACCCAAAGAGAGGGCCTTCATTCCTTGCATCTAAAATCTATGGATTTGGATGGATGAAAAGGTTTCTCCAAGTTCCCAAAATTGAGAACCTCTAAGTCTCCACACCAAGGAGAGATTGGAGAAGAAAATGAGTGACCTTGGAGTAGTAGTATGGCTAGATACACCCTCCAAGGGGCCGGCCTCTTTAGAGAGAAATGGAGAGACATGTTCTCTCCAATTTTCTCCAATACAAACCCTAAATGAATTTTTGGCTATAAAGTCATATTTATACCTTAATTCATTGGAGTGGCAAACTTGTAAATAAGTCCAAAACCCACTCCAAAACCAAATGGCCGGCCATGGGATATTATTGGCCTAATTGGGCCTTTGTGAATCATTATTCATTAAGTTGTCATACAACTTAAGTCAATGGACTTGACGTTCGAAGCCCATTGGGCCTTGAGGTCCAAAACTATCCCGAGGTCTTTAACGAACTTTATTCGTTTGATTAATTAACATATTAATTCATCCTTGCCATAAATAATTAAACCATTTAATTATTCTTACTCATCTCCATTGTTTCTTCAATCTCCACCTTACACGGTGTACGATCCATTAGGTTCCTTTTTAGCGAGGCAGTGGGTGATTAAAACCATTTTACATCGATTGTGAATTGAAACTTACTTTCAATTCTCCCTTTAGTGATTACACACGTTTAGGGCTTCCACAAACCATGAGTGACACCTAGCAGTATATCATGGTTACCCAAGCTAATCAGAAGAGGTGGAGAACCTATTCAGTTTAGGATTACAAATGCAATATGGTCTTTCTCTAATACAATACTCTTGACCACATTGTTTGGTTTGATAGTTTATTTATTCATGTCTACTATCCAATGTGATTCGTGTGCTTATATGATTACCTTGAATGTGATTTAGAACGACTTTTCTAAATCTCATTCATACTCTGGCCAGAGGTTCTAAATCATATCATAGAGTATTCTCCCTCAAACGGTTTGAGGGTTAGAGATCCCTTATTGCGCATTCACTTGTCTCCATGGCTAAGTGGCTTAACCCCAACGATGCCGTGGACACCCCGATGGGGTGACTTTGACATAATCAAAGATCAAGAACTTAACCACAAGACAAATGTGATGCCTCAGGTCAAAGGACTACTTTGCGTTATCCAAACCATGAGAACTCTTCGTTGATCGTGTTCAGTGAACTCATTCTCTATTGAGCACCTACGTACTTGTCTTGATGTCACACACACCAATGACTCGAGACTAGTCACTCTCCCTGAGAGAAGATACAACACATACTGATCTTAACAGACTGTCAATGCCCAATTGGCAATCCTATGATCAGGAACGTTTAGGATGTGTCTACGAAAGAATGGTCTCATGAATCTAACTTCTTTAGATCGCATTCTCCCAATCACATATTCCTTGGACTTTATCGTTTAAGCATATAACATTTATATGAGACGGCTCAAACAATAATCTTTGCCATTTATAGTTAAACTAGATTAGTTTAACATGTGAAATGTCCGTAAAGTATCATCATATGATTGGTTTTAGGGCACATTTCCAACAATAATACCCTAAGACCTGCCATTTAGAGATGGAGTGAGTTTTGAACTTATTTACAAGTTTGCCACTCCAATGAATTAAGGTACAAATATGACTTTATAGCCAAAATTCATTGAGGGTTTTCTTTTGGGGAAAGGATGAGAACATAAGCTCTCCTTTCTCTCTAAAGTGGCCGGCCTGCTTGGAGGGTTTAGCTAGCAATCCTACTACTCCAAGGTCACTCATTTCTTCTCCAATCTAACCTTGGTGAAGAGACTTAGAGGTTCTCAATTTTGGGAACTTGGAGAACCATTTCATCCATCCAAATCCATAGATCTAAGATGCAAGGAATGAAGGCCCTCTCTTTGGGTGATTAGCCTTTGCTTATGCAAAGAGGAATCTACAAAGGTATAATTTCTCAACTAACAAATGTTGTTTTAAGTTGAGTCAAGGTTCACCAATCTACTAGGCTTTGAATTTCATGGTTAATGTTTTGTTTTTAAGTGCATACAAGCATGATTCCGCCTTTTAATTGTTAATTGCATGCTATAGATGTTGCTTAAATGAACATGTTTTTCACAAAATTTTCCTTCAAGTGGTATCAGAGCGTAGGTCTAGTAGTTGGTGAATCCTTTTGGGTTTTGTAGTTCATAGTTTTGATTTAAATGTTGTAATATGTTACAAGCTTTATTCTTGTCTCTTTGAATGTAAATTTTGTTGGAAAATTTGCCATCTCAAATGTTGTAGATGTAGTTCATATGAGCATGAATATTGGAGCTAAAATTTGGTGCCATGTTTTGGGAAAATTCGGCCAAATCCAAAGGGTGGTTTTTTGGGTTCGTGTTTGGCTTGTTAAAAGTGTTTTCAAGTAACTTTTGGAACCCCTATGTACCCTAGTTTGGTTATATGTTATTTCCCTTAAGTTTGAGTGGTTTTGGGATGTCTTTGGGTGAAAAATGTTCATGGAAATTTTTTGAGTTTTTCATGAGTGTTCTTCATTGTTCTTGACATTTTTGCCAAGAACAAAAAGTTTGGTGTTTTGATTCAAAGTTTTGATTTATTTCATAAAGTTTATGTTTTATGTTTTTCATGTGTTTAAATGTATTAGATATTTGTTTAGAAAGGTGATGGAATTATTGGTGGGTGTGTAAGGTGAAGGAAATCTTTTGGGAAAACATGTTCATTTGAGCAACATCATATAGCATGCAATTAACAATTAAAGGCGGAATCATGCTTGTATGCACTCAAAAACAAAACATTACCATGAAATTCAAAGCCTAGTAGATTGGTGAACCAATAATCAACTCAAAACAAAGTGAGTTGAAATTAATACCTTTGTAGATTCCTCTTTGCATAAGCAAAGGCTAATCACCCAAAGAGATAGGGGCCTTCATTCCTTGCTTCTTAGATCCATGGATTTGGATGGAAGAATAGGTTCTCCAAGTTCCCAAAATTGAGAACCTCTAAGTCTCTTCACCAAGGTTAGATTGTAGAAGAAATGAGTGACCTTGGAGTAGTAGGATTGCTAGATGTACCCTCCAAGGTGTTGGCCTATTTAGAGAGAAAATGGAGAGACAATTCTCACCAATTTTCCCCCAAAATTAACCCTTTTAATCCTTAATGTATATTTGGCTATAAATTCATTTATATAGTCACTTCTTTAAGTGACCTAAACAACCAAAACCCTAATTCATACATTATGGCCGGCCATATTGGGATTTTTGGGCTTTTGGGCTTTAATGAATCTTTATTCATTAAATTGTCATACAACTTAAGTTAATGGGCTTGACGTTCGAAGCCCATTGGGCCTTAAGGTCCAAAACTATCCCGAAGTCTTTAACGAACTTATTCGTTTGATTAATTAACATATTAATTAATCCTTGCCATAAATAAATGATTAAACCATTTAATCATTCTTACTCATTTCCGTTTAATCTCCAATCTCTACCTTTTATGGTGTGCGATCCATTAGGTTCCTTTTAGCGAGGTAGTGGGCGATTAAAACCATTTTACATCGATTGTGAATTGAAACTATTTTCAATTCTCCCTTTAGTGATTACACACGTTTAGGGCTTCCACAAACCATGAGTGACACCTAGCAGCATATCATGGTCATCCAAGCTAATCAGAAGAGGTTAGAGAACCTATTCAGTTCGAGATTACAAATGCAATACGGTCCTTCTCTAATCTAATACTCTTGACCACATTGTTTGGTTTGATAGTTTATTTCTCATGTCTACTATCCAATGTGTGTCTTGTTCTTATATGATTACCTTGAATGTGATTAGGAACGCATTCCCAAATCTCATTCATACTCTGGCCAGAGATTCAAATCATATCAGAGAGTATTCTCCTTCAAGCGACTTGAAGGTTAGAGATCCCTTGTTGCGCATTCACTTGTCTCCATAGCTAAGCGGCTTGACCCCAACGATGCCGTGGACACCCTCCTGATGGAGTGACTTTGACATAATCAAAGATCAAGGTCTTAACCACAAGACAACTATGATGCCTCAGGTCAAAGGACTAATTTGCATTATCCCAACCATGAGTTCTCATGTGACATGGAATATGAGAACTCTTCGTTGATCGCGTTCAGTGAACTCATTCTCTATTGAGCACCTACCGTACTTGTCTTGATGTCACACACACCAATGATTCGAGACTAATCACTCTCCCTGAGAGAAGACATAGTACGTACTGATCTTAACGGACTGTCAATGCCCAGTTGGCAATCCTATGATCAGGAACGTTTAGGATGTGTCTACGAAAGAATGGTCTCAAGAATCTAACTTCATTAGATTACATTCTCCCAATCACATATTCCTTGGACTTTATTGTTTAAGCATATAACATTTATATGAGACGGCTCAAACAATAATCTATGCCCTTTATATGTTAAACTAGATTAGTTTAACATGTGAAATGTCCGTAAAGTATCATCACATGATTGGCTTTAGGGCACATTTCCAACAATCTCCCACTTGCACTAGAGCCAATCAGCTTGGTCATCTTGATGATACCTTTTCTGTAGTCATTTCATAAATGGCTGAATAGTAGGCCTAGACAGTGGATATCTATATGTGTTATCCATAGAAGCAACCTTGAGAATAACGACGTCACCATTATACATGATTCTCAATCATGTGGTTCAGTCTCTCATTTGAGTTCGGATCTTGATGAGACCTTGATTCCCAGGCTTGAGCTATCGCCCCATTAGTGTCATACACTTTCTGGTTGGAACTGAATTGAGAGTTCATAAATGAACTTTCCCATCCAAACAACATTGTTGTAAACTTCTATATGGCAATATATCTTGCATTCATAATGGAACACACTAAAGTCATTACTTTAATGTTTCCATCCAAATATCTCTTTAGTCATAATAAAGAGATATTCGTTTATCTCTTCATTCATAATGAAGAAACATCCAATGATGGATTAGATTCATAATCTAATACATTTACGCTTCCATTACGTTACTTTGATTCTTCCTCGATCTTTGAGGAATTTATCCTTTAGTATTTCTTAAATACTTAAGGACTCACTTGACAGTTGCCATGGTTCTGATCCTGGGCTTGCATTGATATCGTCTTGTACCGTTCTAGGTACAACTCATATCAATGTTTTTCATACAATATGAAATACATAAATAACCTTTTTGCGTATGCCTAAAGGATTCAATTTACGCATTATTTCTTTGGGAGTCAAAGGGTACATTCCCTTTGAGAAGGGCAACTTGCTAGTCTCACTAGAATCGTCCTTCTTATTGAAGTTTATCATCATATGAGAAACTTCCTAGCATCCATTGTCTATTATTAGGGATTGATATAATCCAATTATATCATGAAATATATCATTATAGATTTCCATCCCATGTATATAGACTATATCTCCCATATACATTCTATCTTCATATAATGTATTAAAGTCATAACTTTAACGAAGAAGTATTCTTTTCATTTCCAAAATTAATATATCATATATATTTAAATTTTTGGAACATGATTAACTCCCACTAATCTTTTGTAAAACTCGTAAACAAAAGATTCATTTACATCTTTATGAGAAATCAAACGATTTGATCCTTTTCCTCATAAAATGCAAATAGCTCCCACTAACTTGCTAAGATCCATGATGGATGGATCTCTACAACTTACATGTCTTGTGATTTTTAGTTTTAGACATATATTATCAAGACTATCTTAATAATGGTTTCGGAAACCCATATTATGTCAAAACATTGAATCACCATTTAGTTGTAGCTAGCAATCTTCGAATTAATTGAAACTAAGACTACGTCAAAAATGGTTCCTTTAAAGTCAATCATTCTCTTTGATTGTAGTCACCTTAAGCTACCAATTAGCTATGAAGGTTTGATTATTTCGAGTCAAATGGTACTTTACCATTTTCTTGAGTATATATCGTATATGCACTCAATGTAGTCATAAAGTTCAAAACCATTCAACTGAGACGGTTTATAAATCCTTATCGACTACCTTGGAGCTTGTGGTATAGGAACTAGGTTGTTATATTTGTTGATTACTTTCTTGTCTCTCAAAGAACCCATTCTTCGAGTTCTATCTCTCGTTCATTTGCTCTTAGGGAAATCACATTGTAGAATTACAATGAACTACCCAACAAAACAACATTTGTTAGTTGGTTTATAGAAGCGATATCCAAAAGTTATTTTAAGGATATCCTACAAGATTGTTATCTAACAAATATTGCTTATTAGCACACAACCCCAAATCTTAACATGCTTAAGATTTGTCTTTCTTTCCAACTACATCGTATGGAGTCATGAAAATATTGGAAGATCTTCTCATTGACAATCATATTGTTTTTAGAAGTATATATCCTATATATGGGTAATAGATAACATCTAACGAACTAAAACTTATTCGAGTTCGTTCTTCTCCTAATGGAGAAATACATTATCTTATGATGCTATTTTCCTTGATATCTTTCAAGGAAACTTATCTAAAGTGTTACCTTTCTTGGATCAAATCTAAGGAGGTAAATACTTTAGATGTCTTACTCATCAACTTACATTACTTGAATTCTTTGAAACATTTTGCAAAGTATTCGGACTTGTGTTTATTCAAAATAAACTATAGTCCAACCGAGAGTGTTCTTCGGTGAATGTCATACAACATGAGTAGTATTATGTTTGTGGACAAATGCCACTAACATTTAAGTGAATTAACCTCAACAACTTTGTGATTCTTTCTTCTTTCCAAAAGAATAAAGATTCGAACATTTCGCCTCTATACAATTTTAACAAGAAGGTATTGGATCCGGACCTAACGATCCAAAGCGTCCATTTTTCACCAACTCATAATTTATGTTTTAGAGGTATCACAACTTTAGTTGGGATTAGTCACTACCTTGCAACCTTTTGGGTTTTAAGCATCATTATTTTCTAAACAGTTAACACTACCATATTATCTCTACTATAGAGCTAATTAATTAGATTACCATAATCCAATCATTGATTAATAAAGAACATTGTTTTGTCAAACAAAACATTTATCCATTTCACATAGTGACGGAATTTAGTTCCTTAAAATTGGAATATAAAGACAATCTATGTTTTTCCAATTTCTTTGGTTGTTCATATGAGGAAGTAAGTACCATCTGCTTTCGCAGAGATCTATATTTGATTCACGTTTCCGAATGTGAAGCACCTTTTCTTCACTCATATATCTTCTACTTCTTATTAGTCACACTTTTACAACGATTTGTAAAACATAGTTACTAATACGGAATCAAGCATTCAAGTAGAAGAACCAACTGTTTTGAACTATTCAAGAACAATTTACAACACCTTCGAAAGGTGTGGTCTTGACACTTGCAAGACATTTCTTGCAAATACCCCTTCCAATGTCCATCCTTTCATAAAGAAAGTTTGTTCCCTTGGAGTTATTTATCTTCTTTATCTGACTTCTCCTTTTGACTACAATAGTCATGGTCCCTAAACTCCCACTATCTCTCTTGAAACCTTTTTCAATTGTGTTATACACATCAAACATTTTGGAGAGCATGTGGTTATTTTTCACTACATAGTTTACAATAAACTTAGTGAACGATTAGGATAGGGAAACAAAGGTGAAGTCCTTGCCTAGTTTCCGTCTCATTAAGTGGTTTTATCACTTCAACACTTAATGATTCAAAATCATTATAAATCCATGTTAATGGACTATTTTTGTCAACCAACCATTATGTTCTAAACATAATTACAAACTTTAAAGAGTTGTACAAGGCAACTCTTATTTCTTCATACAACAATTGTAAATGAAGAATCATGGCACATTAACGTGTCCATGCCTTTGTGCTTTCTTCTCAAGTTCCTTGTTCATGTAACAAAGAAACAAGCACTAAGTGTTTGCATTGACTAAGGGTTGTTCAAAGCAACTCCTATTTCTTCATACAACAATTTGTAATTGAAGAATTATGACCTTAAACGTGTTGTCCTCTTTATGATAGACCTTTTCTAACATATTCTTCTAATGATACATTATCAATAGGAAGATTGTGAGGATGAGACTACTTAGGTACTTATACAATCCATTTAAGACAATCTATGGTTTTGTAGTACCAAGTCCGTAAACTAAACGTTCGGCTTTTATTTGTCAAGTGTTGGATAGCGTTTGCAAATATATTGGTAATCAAATACATAACGAATATAAATTGATTGATTTTAAGCCATTTGATTCGGGTCTTTAAATCAAAATAGCACCACCCACTATTTTTGGCAAATTCCATATCCCTCATTGGAATTCGAGAGTTTTGGATGAAACTCCTAGTAGGTTATGGGAGGCTCACTATTACCAAGCCCACCTCACGATGATACGATGTATGGCTAGCAACAATAATAATGAGAGAGTACGCTTACTCATTTGCAACTAATGCAAGTACCCATCTTATTTGGCCTCTAGAGAATGTAACCTCACAATGATATGATATTGGTTCCATTTCACTTAGTTAAGTCATTCCCACCATGCTTAGTTCGTGAAGGGGTTCAAGAATGGCCTCACGATGATACGATGTCGGCCATCCTCGTTGCCTACACCAACCTCATCATATGTATATGGATTCCTCCTGAGTATAAGCATGCACTTTGTACTCCCCCATGATAGGGTGAAGCCGGTGTACAAGTCATAAACGATTGGATCCCACCACGGTGGAAGGCCACGAAGAGATATTCTAAACATCTCTCGCTTATCAACTTAATATTGATTTGGTTGAGGGTTTTAGGTCTCATCACATATAAACATTCATTTTAATCTCTATTAAAACAATTTTGGTCCTCTTACAACTATTGGTCCATCTCATTGTTTTAGTTGTACATAATACTCCCACTATGCTTTTAAAACGATTTTTAAAGCAAGAGTATATGATACTACTAACATAAACTTTGCATTCATTTGATGGACTATATAGTTGCCTTAGGGCCTTAGGATGATTATGAACCTTTGTTTAGATTCAACACGAGCCTTGTGTTGAATCTCGGTCTAGGAATGGTGATTGATTTTAGTAACGCGTTTAATCACATTAAGGCGTGTTGTCTTATGGGCGTTGGACCCAACTACTTCATTTTCATGCATATCATATAAAGCAAGAAAGAAGTACTTCAAAGTAAAGGTGAGCTTATGCTCATTACAACATTTGCATATAACAAATTACTTTAAAGTAAAGAAGAGCTTAAGCCCTTTTACAACTTTTGATCAAATCAAATTACAACCAAAATCTAATGTACACATTCCCATGGTTCAAACAAATTTGAAACGCCTTTCACATAGCTCAATTATATTAGGCTTAGGTTCATAATCACCCTTTAATTAATTAACACTTTAACTAATTAAATGAATGCAACATTTTCATTTGGTTTTTGTATCCATAAAATTGATTTAAATGGAGCTAAACAAAATGAAAATCCAATTCTCATTTAAAGAGACAAAACAATTTTGTTCTCATCCTATTTGGGCCATCATGCAATAACCACAACTTTTTGGGCTATATTGCAATAACAAAAACTTTTGGGGTCACTTTGTACAATACACAAAAGTCACTACTTCATGTAAATACAACTAGAACCCAAACTTTTAATAATGCAAAAACTTCATTAAAGGAACAAAACAATTTGTCCTTTAGCGTTTTTGGACCTAAACGTAAAAACGTAAACTTTTGGGCCAAAGTGCAAATACACAAAAGTATCAAAACTTTATGTAATTGCATAAAAGCCCCAAAAGTACTCCCTTTGAGGGAGTGGCTGGTTTTGGGGAGGGATAAGGTTGGTGTGTGTGTTGATTTGTGAGTTTTGTCAAAAGCATGCAAGTGTATGTGAAAGGATATGTTTATGAAATAATTCAATCACAATTATTTCAATCATCATTTATACAAATATCTAATACTTTAAATACATGATAAATCATTTAAAAAACATATCACGTAAACTTTATGAAATAAATCAAAACTTTGAATCAAAACACCAAACCTTTTTGTTCTTGGCAAGAACATCAAGAACAATGAAGAACATCCATGAAAAACCCAAATTTTTCCATGAACTTTTTTCACCCAAAAACATTCCAAAACCATTCTTACTTAAGGGAAATAACATCTAACCAAACTAGGGTACTTAGGGGTTCCAAAGAACACATTAAAACACTTTTAACAAGTCAAACAAGAACCCAAAAATCCACCCTTTGGTTTTGGCCGAATTTTCCCAAAAGCATGGCACCAAATTTTAGCTCCAATATTCATGCTCATATGAACAACATCTACAACATTTGAGATAGCAAATTTTCCAACAAAATTTACTTTCAAAGAAGCAAGAATAAAGCTTGTAACAATTACAACTTTTAAATCACAAACTTATGAACTACAAAACACAAAAGGATTCACCAACTACTAGACCTAGGCTCTGATACCACTTGAAGGAAATCTTTTGGGAAAACATGTTCATTTGAGCAACATCATATAGCATGCAATTAACAATTAAAGGCGGAATCATTCTTGTATGCACTCAAAAACAAAACATTACCATGAAATTCAAAGCCTAGTAGATTGGTGAACCAATAATCAACTCAAAACAAAGTGAGTTGAAATTAATACCTTTGTAGATTCCTCTTTGCATAAGCAAAGGCTAATCACCCAAAGAGATAGGGGCCTTCATTCCTTGCTTCTTAGATCCATGGATTTGGATGGAAGAATAGGTTCTCCAAGTTCCCAAAATTGAGAACCTCTAAGTCTCTTCACCAAGGTTAGATTGTAGAAGAAATGAGTGACCTTGGAGTAGTAGGATTGCTAGATGTACCCTCCAAGGTGTTGGCCTATTTAGAGAGAAAATGGAGAGACAATTCTCACCAATTTTCCCCCAAAATTAACCCTTTTAATCCTTAATGAATATTTGGCTATAAAATCATTTATATAGTCACTTCTTTAAGTGACCTAAACAACCAAAACCCTAATTCATACATTATGGCCGGCCATATTGGGATTTTTGGGCTTTTGGGCTTTAATGAATCTTTATTCATTAAATTGTCATACAACTTAAGTTAATGGGCTTGACGTTCGAAGCCCATTGGGCCTTAAGGTCCAAAACTATCCCGAAGTCTTTAACGAACTTATTCGTTTGATTAATTAACATATTAAATAATCCTTGCCATAAATAAATGATTAAACCATTTAATCATTCTTACTCATTTCCGTTTAATCTCCAATCTCTACCTTTTATGGTGTGCGATCCATTAGGTTCCTTTTAGCGAGGTAGTGGGCGATTAAAACCATTTTACATCGATTGTGAATTGAAACTATTTTCAATTCTCCCTTTAGTGATTACACACGTTTAGGGCTTCCACAAACCATGAGTGACACCTAGCAGCATATCATGGTCATCCAAGCTAATCAGAAGAGGTTAGAGAACCTATTCAGTTCGAGATTACAAATGCAATACGGTCCTTCTCTAATCTAATACTCTTGACCACATTGTTTGGTTTGATAGTTTATTTCTCATGTCTACTATCCAATGTGTGTCTTGTGCTTATATGATTACCTTGAATGTGATTCGGAACGCATTCCCTAATCTCATTCATACTCTGGCCAGAGATTCAAATCATATCAGAGAGTATTCTCCCTCAAACGGTTTGAAGGTTAGAGATCCCTTGTTACGCATTCACTTGTCTCCATAGCTAAGCGGCTTGACCCCAACGATGCCGTGGACACCCTCCTAATGGAGTGACTTTGACATAATCAAAGATCAAGGTCTTAACCACAAGACAACTATGATGCCTCAGGTCAAAGGACTACTTTGCATTATCCCAACCATGAGTTCTCATGTGACATGGAATATGAGAACCCTTCGTTGATCGCGTTCAGTGAACTCATTCTCTATTGAGCACCTACCGTACTTGTCTTGATGTCACACACACCAATGACTCGAGACTAATCACTCTCCCTGAGAGAAGACATAGTACGTACTGATCTTAACGGACTGTCAATGCCCAGTTGGCAATCCTATGATCAGGAACGTTTAGGATGTGTCTACGAAAGAATGGTCTCATGAATCTAACTTCATTAGATTACATTCTCCTAATCACATATTCCTTGGACTTTATCGTTTAAGCATATAACATTTATATGAGACGGCTCAAACAATAATCTTTGCCCTTTATATGTAAAACTAGATTAGTTTAACATGTGAAATGTCCGTAAAGTATCAACACATGATTGGCTTTAGGGCACATTTCCAACAATCTCCCACTTGCACTAGAGCCAATCAGCTTGGTCATCTTGATGATACCTCTTCTGTAGTCATTTCATAAATGGCTGAATAGTAGGCCTAGACAGTGGATATCTATATGTGTTATCCATAGAAGCAACCTTGAGAATAACGACGTCACCATTATACATGATTCTCAATCATGTGGTTCAGTCTCTCATTTGAGTTCGGATCTTGATGAGACCTTGATTCCCAGGCTTGAGCTATCGCCCCATTAGTGTCATACACTTTCTGGTTGGAACCGAATAGAGAGTTCATAAATGAACTTTCCCATCCAAACAACATTGTTGTAAACTTCTATATGGCAATATATATTGCATTCATAATGGAACACACTAAAGTCTTTACTTTAATATTTCCATCCAAATATCTCTTTAGTCATAATAAAGAGATATCTGTTTATTTCTTCATTCATAATGAAGAAACATCCAATGATGGATTAGATTCATAATCTAATACATTTACGCTTCCTTTTCGTTACTTTGATTCTTCCTCGATCTTTGAGGAATTTATCCTTTAGTATTTCTCAAATACTTAAGGACTCACTTGACAGTTGCCATGGTTCTGATCCTGGGCTTGCATTGATATCGTCTTGTACCGTTCTAGGTACAACTCATATCAATGTTTTTCATACAATATGAAATACATAAATCACCTTTCTGCTTATGCATAAAGGATTCAATTTACGCATTATTTCTATGGGAGTCAAAGGGTACATTCCCTTTGAGAAGGGCAACTTGCTAGTCTCACTAGAATCGTCCTTCTTATTGAAGTTTATCATCATATGAGAAACTTCCTAGCATCCATTGTCTATTATTAGGGATTGATATAATCCAATTATATCAAGAAATATATCATTATAGATTTCCATCCCATGTATATAGACTATATCTCCCATATACATTCTATCTTCATATAATGTATTAAAGTCATAACTTTAACGAAGAAGTATTCTTTTCATTTCCAAAATTAATATATCATATATACTTAAATTTTAGGAACATGATTAACTCCCACTAATCTTTTGTAAAACTCGTAAACAAAAGATTCATTTACATCTTTATGAGAAATCAAACGATTTGATCCTTTTTCCTCATAAAATGCAAATAGCTCCCACTAACTTGCTAAGATCCATGATGGATGGATCTCTACAACTTACATGTCTTGTGATTTATAGTTTTAGACATATATTATCAAGACTATCTTAATAATGGTTTCGGAAACCCATATTATGTCAAAACATTGAATCACCATTTAGTTGTAGCTAGCAATCTTCGAATTAATTGAAACTAAGACTACGTCAAAAATGGTTCCTTTAAAGTCAACCATTCTCTTTGATTGTAGTCACCTTAAGCTACCAATTAGCTATGAAGGTTTCATTATTTCGAGTCAAATGGTACTTTACCATTTTCTTGAGTATATATCGTATATGCACTCAATGTAGTCATAAAGTTCAAAACCATTCAACTGAGACGATTTATAAATCCTTATCGACTACCTTGGAGCTTGTGGTATAGGAACTAGGTTGTTATATTTGTTGATTACTTTCTTGTCTCTCAAAGAACCCATTCTTCGAGTTCTATCTCTCGTTCATTTGCTTTTAGGCAAATCACATTGTAGAATTACAATGAACTACCCAACAAAACAACATTTGTTAGTTGGTTTATAGAAGCGATATCCAAAAGTTATTTTAAGGATATCCTACAAGATTGTTATCAAACAAATATTGCTTATTAGCACACAACCCCAAATCTTAACATGCTTAAGATTTGTCTTTCTTTCCAACTACATCTTATGGAGTCATGAAAATATTGGAAGATCTTCTCATTGACAATCATATTGTTTTAGAAGTATATATCCTATATATGGGTAATAGATAATATCTAACGAACTAAATCTTATTCGAGTTCGATCTTCTCCTAATGGAGAAATACATTATCTTATGATGCTTATTTCCTTGATATCTTTCATGGAAACTCATCTAAAATGTTACCTTTCCTTGGATCAAATCTAAGGAGGTAAATACTTTAGATGTCTTACTCATCAACTTACATTACTTGAATTCTTTGAAACATTTTGCAAAGTATTCGGACTTGTGTTTATTCAAAATAAATTATAGTCCAACCGAGAGTGATCATCGGTGAATGTTATTCAACATGAGTAATATTATGTTTGTGGACAAGTGCCACTAACATTTAAGTGAATTAACCTCAACAACTTTGTGATTCTTTCTTCTTTCCAAAAGAATAAAGATTCGAACATTTCGCCTCCATACAATTTTAACAAGAAGGTATTGGATCCGGATCTAACGATCCAAAGCGTCCATTTTTCACCAACTCATAATTTATGTTTTTAGAGGAATCACAACTTTAGTTGGGATTAGTCACTACCTTGCAACCTTTTGGGTTTTAAGCATCATTATTTTCTAAACAGTTAACACTACCATATTATCTCTACTATAGAGATAATTAATTAGATTACCATAATCCAATCATTGATTAATAAAGAACATTGTTTTGTCAAACAAAACATTTATCCATTTCACATAGTGACGGAATTTAGTTCCTTAAAATTGGAATATAAAGACAATCTATGTTTTTCCAATTTCTTTGGTAGTTCATATGAGGAAGTAAGTACCATCTGCTTTCGCAGAGATCTATATTTGATTCACGTTTCCGAATGTGAAGCACCTTTTCTTCACTCATATATCTTCTACTTCTTATTAGTCACACTTTTACAACGATTTGTAAAACATAGTTACTAATACGGAATCAAGCATTCAAGTAGAAGAACCAACTGTTTTGAACTATTCAAGAACAATTTACAACACCTTCGAAAGGTGTGTTCTTGACACTTGCAAGACATTTCTTGCAAATACCCCTTCCAATATCCATCCTTTCATAAAGAAAGTTTGTTCCCTTGGAGTTATTTATCTTCTTTATCTGACTTCTCCTTTTGACTACAATAGTCATGGTCCCTAAACTCCCACTATCTCTCTTGAAACCTTTTTCAATTGTGTTATACACATCAAACATTTTGGAGAGCATGTGGTTATTTTTCACTACATAGTTTACAATAAACTTAGTGAACGATTAGGATAGGGAAACAAAGGTGAAGTCCTTGCCTAGTTTCCGTCTCATTAAGTGGTTTTATCACTTCAACACTTAATGATTCAAAATCATTATAAATCCATGTTAATGGACTATTTTTGTCAACCAACCATTATGTTCTAAACATAATTACAAACTTTAAAGAGTTGTACAAGGCAACTCTTATTTCTTCACACAACAAATTGTAAGTGAAGAATTATGGCACATAAAGTGTCCATGCCTTTGTGCTTTCTTCTCAAGTTCTTTGTTCTTTTAACAAAGAAACAAGCACTAAGTGTTTGCATTGACTAAGGGTTGTTCAAAGCAACTCCTATTTCTTCATACAACAATTTGTAATTGAAGAATTATGACATTAAAAGTGTTGTCCTCTTTATGATAGACCTTTTCTAACATATTCTTCTAATGATACATTATCAATAGGAAGATTGTGAGGATGAGACTACTTAGATACATACGCAATCCATTTAAGACATTCTTTGGGATTGTGGTACCAAGTCCGGAAACTGAAACATTCGGTTTTTATTTGTCAAGTGATGGATAGCGTTTGCAAATATATTGGTAAACAAATACATAACGAATATAGATTGATTGATTTTACGCCATTTGATTCGGGTCTTTAAATCAAAATAGCACCACCCACTATTTTTGGCAAATTCCATATCCCTCATTGGAATTCCAGAGTTTTGGATGAAACTCTTAGTAGGTTATGGGAGGCTCACTATTACCAAGCCCACCTCACGATGATACGATGTATGGCTAGCAACAATAATAATGAGAGAGTACGCTTACTCATTTGCAACTAATGCAAGTACCCATCTTATTTGGCCTCTAGAGAATGTCACCTCACAATGATATGATGTTGGCTCCATTTCACTTAGTTAAGTCATTCCCACCATGCTTAGTTCGTGAAGGGGTTCAAGAATAGCCTCACGATGATACGATGTCGGCCATCCTCGTTGCCTACACCAACCTCATCATATGTATATGGATTCCTCCTGAGTATAAGCATGCACTTTGTACTCCCCCATGATAGGGTGAAGCCGGTGTACAAGTCATAAACGATTAGATCCCACCACGGTGGAAGGCCACGAAGAGATATTCTAAACATCTCTCGCTTATCAACTTAATATTGGTTTAGTTGAGGGTTTTAGGTCTCATCACATATAAATATTCATTTTAATCTCTATTAAAACAATTTTGGTCCTCTTACAACTATTGGTCCATCTCATTTCTTAGTTGTACATAATACTCCCACTATGCTTTTAAAACCAGTTTTAAAGCAAGAGTATATGATACTACTAACATAAACTTTGCATTCATTTGATGGACTATATATAGTTGCCTTAGGGCCTAAGGATGATTATGAACCTTTGTTTAGATTCAACACGAGCCTTGTGTTGAATCTCGGTCTAGGAATGGTGATTGATTTTAGTTACGCGTTTAATCACATTAAGGCGTGTTGTCTTAGGGGCGTTGGACCCAACTACTTCATTTTCATGCATATCATATAAAGCAAGAAAGAAGTACTTCAAAGTAAAGGTGAGCTTATGCTCATTACAACATTTGCATATAACAAATTACTTTAAAGTAAAGAAGAGCTTAAGCCCTTTTACAACATTTGATCAAATCAAATTACAACCAAAATCTAATGTACACATTCCCATGGTTCAAACAAATTTGAAACGCCTTTCACATAGCTCAATTATATTAGGCTTAGGTTCATAATCACCCTTTAATTAATTAACACTTTAACTAATTAATTGAATGCAACATTTTCATTTGGTTTTTGTATCCATAAAATTGATTTAAATGGAGCTAAACAAAATGAAAATACAATTCTCATTTAAAGAGACAAAACAATTTTATTCTCATCCTATTTGGGCCATCATGCAATTAACCTCAACTTTTGGGCCATATTGCAATAACAAAAACTTTTGGGGTCACTTTGTACAATACACAAAAGTCACTAATTCATGTAAATACAACTAGAACCCAAACTTTTAATAATGCAAAAACTTCATTAAAGGAACAAAACAATTTGTCCTTTAGCGTTTTTGGACCTAAACGTAAAAACGTAAACTTTTGGGCCAAAGTGCAAATACACAAAAGTATCAAAACTTTATGTAATTGCATAAAAGCCCCAAAAGTACTCCCTTTGAGGGAGTGGCTGGTTTTGGGGAGGGATAAGGTTGGTGTGTGTGTTGATTTGTGAGTTTTGTCAAAAGCATGCAAGTGTATGTAAGATAAGTTTTGAAATAATTCAATCACAATTATTTCAATCATCATTTATACAAATATTTAACACTTTAAATACATGATAAATCATTTAAAAACAAATCACATAAATTTTATGAAATAAATCAAAACTTTGAATCAAAACACCAAACCTTTTTGTTCTTGGCAAGAACATCAAGAACAATGAAGAACATCCATGAAAAACCCAAATTTTTCCATGAACCTTTTTCACCCAAAAACATTCCAAAACCATTCTTACTTAAGGGAAATAACATCTAACCAAACTAGGGTACTTAGGGGTTCCAAAGAACACATTAAAACACTTTTAACAAGTCAAACAAGAACCCAAAATTTCACCCTTTGGATTTGGCTGAATTTTCCCAAAAGCATGGCACCAAATTTTAGCTCCAATATTCATGCTCATATGAACAACATCTACAACATTTGAGATAGCAAATTTTCCAACAAAATTTACTTTCAAAGAAGCAAGAATAAAGCTTGTAACAATTAAAACTTTTAAATCACAAACTTATGAACTACAAAACCCAAAAGGATTCACCAACTACTAGACCTAGGCTCTGATACCACTTGAAGGAAATCATTTGGGAAAACATGTTCATTTGAGCAACATCATATAGCATGCAATTAACAATTAAAGGCGGAATCATGCTTGTATGCACTCAAAAACAAAACATTACCATGAAATTCAAAGCCTAGTAGATTGGTGAACCAATAATCAACTCAAAACAAAGTGAGTTGAAATTAATACCTTTGTAGATTCCTCTTTGCATAAGCAAAGGCTAATCACCCAAAGAGATAGGGCCTTCATTTCCTTGCTTCTTAGATCCATGGATTTGGATGGAAGAATAGGTTCGCCAAGTTCCCAAAATTGAGAACCTCTAAGTCTCTTCACCAAGGTTAGATTGTAGAAGAAATGAGTGACCTTGGAGTAGTAGGATTGCTAGATGTACCCTCCAAGGTGTTGGCCTCTTTAGAGAGAAAAATGGAGAGACAATTCTCACCAATTTTCCCCAAAAATAAACCCTTTTAATCCTTAATGAATATTTGGCTATAAAGTCATTTATATAGTCACTTCTTTAAGTGACCTAAACAACCAAAACCCTAATTCATCACACTATGGCCGGCCATTTAGGGAGTTTTGGGCTTTTGGGCTTCAATGAATCTTTATTCATTAAATTGTCATACAACTTAAGTTAATGGGCTTGACGTTCGAAGCCCATTGGGCCTTAAGGTCCAAAACTATCCCGAAGTCTTTAACGAACTTATTCGTTTGATTAATTAACATATTAATTAATCCTTGCCATAAATAAATGATTAAACCATTTAATCATTCTTACTCATTTCCGTTTAATCTCCAATCTCTACCTTTTATGGTGTGCGATCCATTAGGTTCCTTTTAGCGAGGTAGTGGGCGATTAAAACCATTTTACATCGATTGTGAATTGAAACCATGAGTGACACCTAGCAGCATATCATGGTTACCCAAGCTAATCAGAAGAGGTGGAGAACCTATTCAGTTCGAGATTACAAATGCAATACGGTCTTTCTCTAATCTAATACTCTTGACCACATTGTTTGGTTTGATAGTTTATTTTCTCATGTCTACTATCCAATGTGTGTCTTGTGCTTATATGATTACCTTGAATGTGATTCGGAACGCATTCCCTAATCTCATTCATACTCTGGCCAGAGATTCAAATCATATCAGAGAGTATTCTCCCTCAAACGGTTTGAAGGTTAGAGATCCCTTGTTGCGCATTCACTTGTCTCCATAGATAAGTGGCTTGACCCCAACGATGCCGTGGACACCCTCCTGATGGAGTGACTTTGACATAATCAAAGATCAAGGACTTAACCACAAGACAACTATGATGCCTCAGGTCAAAGGACTACTTTGCATTATCCCAACCATGAGTTCTCATGTGACATGGAATATGAGAACCCTTTGTTGATCGCGTTCAGTGAACTCATTCTCTATTGAGCACCTACCGTACTTGTCTTGATGTCACACACACCAATGACTCGAGACTAATCACTCTCCCTGAGAGAAGACATAGTACGTACTGATCTTAACGGACTGTCAATGCCCAGTTGGCAATCCTATGATCAGGAACGTTTAGGATGTGTCTACGAAAGAATGGTCTCATGAATCTAACTTCATTAGATTACATTCTCCCAATCACATATTCCTTGGACTTTATCGTTTAAGCATATAACATTTATATGAGACGGCTCAAACAATAATCTTTGCCCTTTATATGTAAAACTAGATTAGTTTAACATGTGAAATGTCCGTAAAGTATCATCACATGATTGGCTTTAGGGCACATTTCCAACAATTTTTGGGTTCTAGTTGTAATTACATGAAGTAGTGGACTTTTGTGTTTTTACAAAATGAGCTCAAAAGTTTAAGTTTTGCAACATAGCCCAAAAGTTGAGGTTATTGCATTTTGGCCCAAATTAAGTTGAGAACAAATTTGTTTTGTCTCTTTAAATGAGAATTGGATTTTCATTTCATTTAGCTCCATTTGAATCAATTTTATGGATACAAAACCCAAATGAAAATGTTGCATTCAATTTAATTAGTTAAAGTGTTGATTAATTAAAGGGTGATTATGAACCTAAGCCTACGATAATTGAGCTATGTGAAAGGCCGTTTCAAATTTGTTTGAACCATGGGAATGTGTAGATTAGATTTTGGTTGTAATTTGATTTGATCAAATGTTGTAAAAGAGCATAAGCTCTTCTTTACTTTAAAGTAATTTGTTTTATTCAAATGTTGTAAAGAGCATAAGCTCATCTTTACTTTGAAGTACTCCTTTCTTGTATTATTTGATATGCATGAAAATGGAGTAGAGGGTCCAACGCCCCTAAGACAACACGCCTTAATGTGATTAAACGCGTAACTAAAATCAATCACCATCCCTAGACCGAGATTCAACACTAGGCTCGTGTTTAATCTAAACAAAGGTTCATTGTCATCCTAAGGCCCTAAGGCAACTATATAGTCCATCAAATGAATGCAAAGTTTATGTTAGTAGTATCATATACTCTTGCTTTAAAAACCGTTTTATAAGCATAGTGGGAGTATTATATACAACTAAATTCAATCAAATGGACCAATAGTTGTAATAGGACCAAAATTGTTTTAATAAAGATTAAAATGAATATTTATATGTGATGAGACCTAAAAACCCTCAATCAAACCATTATTAAGTTGAGAAGCGTGAGAGTGCTTTGAACACTCTTTCGTGGCCTTCCACCGTGGTAGGCTCCGATCGCTTGTGACTCGTACACCGGCTTCACCCTATCATGGGGGAGTACAAAGTGCGTGCTTATACTCAGGAGGAGTCTATATGCATACTTGATGTTGTGAAAGGTAGGCAACGAGAATGATCAATATCATATCATTGTGAGGTTGTTCTTGAACCCCTACCCTAACTTGCATGGTGGGAATGACTTAACTAAGTGCAATGGAGCCAATATCATATCATTGTGAGGTTACATTCTCTAGAAGCCAAATAAGATGGGTACTTGCAAGAGATGCAAATGACTAAGCGTACTCTCTCGTTATTATTAGTGCTAGCCAATATCATATCATTGTGAGGTGGGCTTGGTAATAGTGAGTCTCGCATACCCTACTAAGAGTTTCCTCCAAAACTCTCGAATTCCAATGAGGGATATGGAATTTGCCAAAAATAGTGGGTGGTGCTATTTGATTTAAAGACCCGGATCAAATGGCTTAATATCAATCGATTTATATTCGTTATGTATTTATTTACCAATATATTTGCAAACGCTATCCAACACTTGACAAATAAAAGCCGAAAGCTTTAGTTTCTGGACTTGGTACTACAAAACCATAGATTGTCTTTAATGGCTTGTAAATGTACCTAAGTAGTCTCATCCTCACAATCTTCCTATTGATAATGTTGGAGATATGCCCTGAAAGTCAATCTTTGGAAGAAACCTTTCAGGACAATGAATGGATGTATGGATGATTCTTATACATCAAATGCAAAGATACTAATTAGGACTATCTCTATAAACGATATATGTCATAAATAATGAATCCATGGACAATGGATTGATGGAAGAAGTAATCTAATGATGTTAGACTACAGAGACCTTCTTCCCATAACCATCATGTCCAAAAAGGTTCCTGGTCATAAGATTGTCGGAGGGATACTGACAATGCATAGACCGGTACATACTATGTCCGCTTCAATTAGAAGGATGGAAAGTCTCATCCCATTCGTGTAGTGACACTAAGACAAGTATGTAGGTGCTCATTAAGGGAATGAGTTCACTGAACACAATCGAACGAGAGTACTTGCATGGAGGTCTACTCACATGTCAAGCAAGTAACTCTAATGGTTGGAATAGTGTAAGTAGTCCTTTGACCTGAGGCATCATTGTTGTCTTGTGGTTAAGTACTTGATCTTTGATTATGTCAAAGTCACTCCATCCGCGGGTGTCCACGGCATAGTCGGGGTTAAGCCACTTAGTCATGAAGGCAAGTGAATGCGCAACAAGGAATCTCTAAGCCTCGTTATGAGAGGATGAATACTCTAAGATATGATTCGGGAATCTTCAGCCGAAGTATCGAGTGTAATAAAGGAAAGCGTTCCTATACGACTCAATTGAATCATATAACATGGAATAATCACATTAGGGGTTTGACATATTATATCCATACCCTAGTGATGTGATTGAGAGTATTGTTTTAGAGAATGATCGAATTGCATTGTAATTCCAACTGAATAGGTTCTCCGAACAACTTCTACATTAGCTTGGGTAGCCATGATTGGTTAGATGTCACTCATGGCTTGTGAGTTCTTCTAGATGATTAAATGTAGTCATCAAAGAAGAAGGTGAATTAAAAGTAAGTTTTAATTCACTAAGTGATTGGATTAAATATAATCAATTCGATTGGTGCCAATCACCTCACTGCCTTGCTAATTAGAACCTAAAACGATTGTTCACCAATACACTCTTGTAATGAGTAATTAATGGATGATGGAAATAATTAATTGGATTAATTAAGTGTTGTGATTAATTAGAAAGTCTAAAGAAATCATAAGAGCGATATAAGATCGTTTTGGGCTTAAAGAAACGTTCGGGTTTAATTGGGTCCATTGGGCCTAAACCCATTGGGCTTTTATTCAAGCATTGGATGACTTGAAATAAATAAAAGCCCAAAAGCCCAAACAACACTAAGGGGGCCGGCCATATAGAGTGAAAAGGAGAGATAGGAAGTCAAGTTGTTGGCTAGGTTTCTTTGTGTTATAAAAGGAACTTTATAGTGAAAAGTTTATTAGGGTTTTGTGTGTTGTTTTTCACAAAAAGAAGAAACCATCTCTCTCTCTCAAAAACTCACACAAGGCCGGCCACCATAGGGGTGATTTAACTAATCATCTTCTCACCCTTTTTGTTATTCCTTCATCCTTCTCACTACACTAGTGGGTGAGGATCTTTAGAGGTTTTCAATTTTGGAAACTTGAAGAGAACCTAGGAGCACTCATTCTAAACAAAGTGGAGGAGGCAAGGAAGGAGGCTAGGCTCAAGGAGTTCAAGGAGCAAAGGTCTTGGAGGTGGTCCATCTTTGGTCTAAGATCTAGATCAAGAGGTATAAAACTACTCCTAAACTTTGTTCTTATATATAAATTTGTTTTTGATGCATCTTACATAAACCTATGCATCTTGAAGGGGATTTGCATGACTAGAGCTTTGATATTATTTGATAACATGCTTCCGTTGCTTTCGTATATAAATCTTGAATTGTATATGCATGCTAGTCACTAGAAATCCCACATGAAATCTCATAAATTTCCCTTCAGATAATGTATCATTAGAAGAATATGTTAGAAAAAGTCTATCATAAAGAGGACAACACTTTTAATGTTATAATTCTTCAATTACAATTTGTTGTATGAAGAAATAAGAGTTGCTTTGAACAACTCTTAGTTAAATGCAAACATTAGTGCTTGTTTCTTTGTTACATGAACAAGGAACTTTAGAAGTAAGCACAAGGGCATGGACACTTTATGTGCCATGATTCTTCACTTACAAATTGTTGTATGAAGAAATGAGAGTTGCCTTGAACAACTCTTGAAAGTTTGTTATTATGTTTAGAACATAATGGTTGTTTGACAAAAATAGTCCATCAACATGGACTTATGATGATTTTGAATCATTGAGTGTTCAAGTGATAAACCACTTAACGAGACGGAAACTAGGCTAGGACTTCACCTTTATGTCCCTATCCTAATGGTTCACTAAGTTTATTGTAAACTATGTAGTGAACAATAAACACATGCTCTCCAAAATGTTTGATGTGTATAACACAATTGAAATAAGTTTCAAGAGAGATAGTGGGAGTTTAGGGACCATGACTATTGTAGTCAAAGGAGAAGTCAAATGAAGAAGATAAAATTAACTCCAAGGGAACAAACTTTCTTTATGAAAGAATGGACATTGGAAGGGGTATTTGCAAGAAATGTCTTGCAAGTGTCAAGAACACACCTTTCGAAGGTGTTGTAAATTGTTCTTGAATAGTTCAAAAAAGTTGGTTCTTCTACTTGAATGCTTGATTCAGTATTAGTAACTATGTTTTACAATCGTTGTAAAAGTGTGGCTAATAAAAAGTAGAAGATTTATGAGAGAAGAAAAAGGTGCTTCACATTCAGAACGTGAATAAAATAAAGATCTCTGCGAAAGCAGATAGTGCTTACTTCCTCATATGAACTACCAAAGAAATTGGAAAAACCAAAGATTGTCTTTACATTCCAATTTTAAGGAACTTAATTCCATCACTATAAGGGATGGATGAATGTTTTGTTTGACAAAACATTGTTCTTTATTAATGAATGATTAGATCATTGTAATCTAATTGATTGTCTCTATAGTAGAGATGATATGGTAGTGTTAACTGTTTAGAATATAATGATGCTTAAAACCCAAAAGGTTGCAAGGTAGTGACTAATCCCAACTGAGTTGTGATACCTCAAAAACATAAAATACGAGTTGGTCATAGATGGATGCTTTGGATCGTTAGATCCGGATCCAACACCTTCTTATTAATATTGTATAGAGGTGAAATGTTCGAATCTTTATTCTTTTGGAAAGAAGAAAGAATCACAAAGTTGTTGAGGTTAATTCACTTAGATGTTAGTGAAGGGAAATCTATGAGATTCATGTATGGGATTTCTAAATGACTAGCATGCATATACAATTCAAAATTTATATACATGAGCAACGGAAGCATTTATCAAATAATATCAAAGCAATAGTCATGCAAATCCCCTTCAAGGTTCATAGGTTTATATATAATGCATGAAAAACATTTTTAGAGAACCAAGAACAAAGTGAAGGTTTAGTCTTATACCTCTTGATCTAGATTTAAGACCAAGGATGGACCACCTCCAAGCCCTTTGCTCCTTGAAATCCTTGAGCCTAGCCTCCCTCCTTGCCTCCTCCACTTTGAAAGAATGAGTGCTCCTAGGTTCTCTTCAAGTTTCCAAAGTTGAAAACCTCTAAAGATCCTCACCCACTAGTGTAGTGAGAAGGATGAAGGAATAACCAAAGGGTGAAAGATGTGTTAGTAAAATCACCCCAAGGTGGCCGGCCTTTGATGTGTTTTAGAGAGATATTTCTTTTGCCTCTTTGTTGTTTTAAACACACAAAAACCCTAATGAACAATATCTCTATAAAGTTCCTTACATAGACAAAAGAAACCTAGTCAACAACTTGACTAAATATCTCACCCTTTCCACCTAAAGTGGCCGGCCCTCTTTGTGTTGTTTGGGCTTTGGGCTTTCATTTATTTCAAGTCATCCAATGCTTGAATAAAAGCCCAATGGGTTTAGGCCCAATGGGCCCAATTAAACCCGAACGTTTCTTTAAGCCCAAAACGATCTTTATCGCTTTTATGATTTCTTTAGACTTTCTAAATTAATCACAACACTTAATTAATCCAATTAATTGTTTCCATCATCCATTAATTACTCACTACAATAGTGTATTGGTGAACAATCTTTTAGGTTCTAATTAGCAAGGCAGTGAGATGATTGGTACCAATCCAATTGATTATATTTAATCCAATCACTTAGTGAATTAAAACTTCCTTTTAATTCACCTTTCTTCTTTGATGACTACATTTAATCATCTAGAAGAACTCACAAGCTATGAGTGACATCTAACCATATGTCATAGCTACCCAAGCTAATGTAGAAGTTTATTCGGAGAACCTATTCAGTTGGAATTACAATGTAATTGAATCCTTCTCTAAACCAATACTCTCAATCACATTACTAGGGTATGGATATATTATGTCAAACCCCTAATGTGATTATTCCTTCTTATATGATTCAATTGAGTCGTATAGGAACGCTTTCCTTTATTACGCTCGATACTTCGGCCGAAGATTCCCGAATCATATCTTAGAGTATTCTTCCTCTCTTATCGAAGATTAAAGATCCCTTGTTGCGCATACACTTGCCTTCATGACTAAGTGGCTTAACCCCAATCATGTCGTGGACACCCGCGGATGGGATGACTTTGATAATCAAAGATTAAGTACTTAGCCACAAGACAACGACGATGCCTCAGGTCAAAGGACTACTTACATTATTCCAACCATTAGAGTTACTTGCTTGACATGTGAGTAGACCTCCATGCAAATACTCTCGTTCAATTGTGTTCAGTGAACTCATTCCCTTAATGAGCACCTACATACTTGTCTTAGTGTCACAACACGAATGGGATGAGACTTTCCATCCTTCCATTTGAAGCAGACACAATATGTACCGGTCTAAGCATTGTCAGTATCCCTCCGACAATCCAATGACCAGGAACCTTTTGGACATTATGGTTATGTGAAGAAGGTCTCTGTAGTCTAACATCATTAGATTACTTCTTCAATCGATCCATCATCCATGGATACACTATTTTAGACATATATCGTTTATTGAGATAGTCCTAATTCGTGTCTTTGCCATTTGATGTATAAGAATCATCTATACATCCATTCATTTGTCCTGAAAGGTTACTTCCAAAGATTGACTTTCAGGGCATATTTCCAACAGTTAGTGGCACTTGTCCACAACATAATACTACTCATGTTGTATGACATTCACCGAAGATCACTCTCGGTTGGACTATAGTTTATTTTGAATAAACATAAGTCCGAATACTTTGCAAAAGGTTTCAAAGAATTCAAGAGATGTAAGTTGATGAGTAAGACGTCTAAAGTATTTGCCTCCTTAGATTTGATCCAAGGAAAGATAACACTTTAGAACAGTTTCCTTGAATAATATCAAGGAAAGAAGCATCAAAAGATAATGGATTCCTCCATTAGGAGAAGAATGAACTTGAATAAGATTTAGTTCGTTGGATGTTATCAATTACCCATATATAGGATATATGCTTCTAATACAATATGATTGTCAATTAGAAGATCTTCCAAAATTTTCATGACTCCATAAGATGTAGTTGGAAAGAAAGACAAATCTTAATCATGTTAAGATTTGGGGTTGTGTGCTGATAAGCAATATTTGTTTCAGAATTATCTTGTGGGTATCCTTAAATTAACATTTGGATATCACTTCTATAAACCAACTAACAAATGTTGTTTGTTGGGTAGGTCATTGTAATCCTACACCAGGATTTGCCTAAGATAGAGCAAATGAACGAGAGATAGAACTCAAAGAATGGGTTCTTTGAGAAACAAGATAGTGATCAACAAATATAACAACCTAGTTCCTACACCACAAGCTCCAAGGTAGTCGAGAAGGATTTATAAACCGTCTCAGTTGAATGGTTTGAACTTTATGACTATGTCATAGAGTTACACCTCTTAATTCGAAAGAAATAAGAATGAAAATCCTTATGACAACATTGAGTGTATATACGATATATACTCAAGGAAATCGTAAAGTACCATTTGACCCGAAATAAGTGAAACCTTTAATAGCTAATTGGTAGCTTAAGGTGACTACAATCAAAGATATTGGTTGACTTGGAAGAAACCATCTTTGACGTAGTCTTAGTTTCAATTAATTCGAAGATTGCTAGCTACAACTAAATGGTGATTCAATGTTTGGACATAATATGTGTTTCCGAAACCATTATTAAGATAGTCTTGATAATATATGTCTAAAACTATGAATCACAAGACATGTAAGTTGTAGAGATCCAACCATCATGGATCTTAGCAAGCTAGTGGGAGCTATAAACCTCTTATGAGAGAAAGATCAAATCGTTTGATTTCTCATAAAGATGTAAATGAATCTTTTGTTTACTAGGTTTACAAAAGATTAGTGGGAGTTAATCATGTTCCTAAATTTGAATATATATATATATATACAAATATATGATATATTAATTTTCGAAATGAAAAGAATACTTCTTCGTTAAAGTTATGACTTTAAAACATTATATGAAGATGGAATGTATATGGGACACATAGTCTATAAACATGGGAAGTAAATCTATAATGATAGATTTCAAGATATAATTGGATTATATCAATCCCTAATAATAGACAAGAGATGCTAGGAAGTTTCGCATATGATGATGAACTTCAATAAAAAAGGACAACTCTAGTGAGACTAAGAAGTTGCTCTTCTCAAAGAGAACGTACTCTTTGACTCCCAAAGAAATAATGCGTAAATAGAATCCATTATGCATACGCAAAAAAGTGATTTATGTATTTCATATTGTATGAAAAACATTCATATGAGTTGTACCTAGAACGGTACAAGACGATATCAGTGCAAGCCCAGGATCAGAACCATGGCAACTGTCAAGTGAGTCTTTAAGTATTTAAGAAATGCTAAAGGATAAATTCCTCAAAGAATGAGGAAGAATTAGAGTAACGTAAAGGAAGCGTAAATGTATTAGATTATGAATCTAATACATCATTGGATGTTTCTTCATTATGAATGAAGAGATAATCAGATATCTCTTTATTATGACTAAAGAGATATTTGGATGGAAACATTAAAAGTAATGACTTTAGTGTGTTCCATTATGAATGCAAATATATTGCCATATAGAAGCTTACAAACAATGTTGTTTGGATGACAAAGTTCATTCATGAACTCTCTATTCGGTTCCAACCAGAAAGTGTCTCTAATGTATCGACACTACGACACTAATGGGGCGATAGCTCAAGCCAGGGAATCAAGGTCTCATCAAGATCCGAACTCAACTGAGAGACTGAACCACATGATTAAGAATAATGTATCATGTTACCAATTATGAAATGACTAAAGAAGAGGTATCATCACTGATGACCAAGCTGATTGGCTCTAGTGCAAGTGGGAGATTGTTGGAAATGTGCCCTAAAACCAATCATGTGATGATACTTTACGCACATTTCACATGTTAAACTAATCTAGTTTAATATCAAGGGCAAAGATTATTGTTTGAGCCGTCTCATATAAATGTTATACGCTTAAACGATAAGTCCAAGGAATATGTGATTGGGAGAATGCGATCTAAAGAAGTTAGATTCATGAGACCATTCTTTTGTAGACACATCCTAAACGTTCTTGATCACAGGATTGCCAATTGCGCATTGACAGTCCGTTAAGATCAGTACGTGCTATGTCTTCTCTCAGGGAGAGTGACTAGTCTCGAGTCATTGGTGTGTGTGACATCAAGACAAGTACGTAGGTGCTCAATAGAGAATGAATTCACTGAACACGATCAACGAAGAGTTCTCATATTCATTTCACATGAGAACTCATGGTTGGGATAATGCAAAGTAGTCCTTTAACCTGAGGCATCATAGTTGTCTTGTGGTTAGGTCCTTGATCTTTCATTATGTCAAAGTCACCCCATCCGCGGGTGTCCACGACATCGTCGGGGTTAAGCCACTTAGCCATGAAGGCAAGTGAATGCGCAATAAGGGATCTCTGACCTTCAAACCGTTTGGGGGAGAATACTCCATGATATGATTAAGAATCTCTGGCTAGAGTATGAATGAGATTTAGGAAGTCGTTCCAAATCACAAGGTAATCATATAAGCACCCGAATCACATTGGATAGTAGACATGAATAAACTATCAAACCAAACAATGTGGTTAAGAGTATTGTATTAGAGAAAGACCGTATTGCATTTGTAATCCTAAACTGAATAGGTTCTCCACCTCTTCTGATTAGCTTGGGTAACCATGATATGCTTCTAGGTGTCACTCATGGTTTGTGGAAGCCCTAAACGTGTATAATCATTAAAGGGAGAATTGAAAGTAAGTTTCAATTCACAATCGATTTGAAATGGTTTTAATCGCCCATTGCCTCGCTAAAAGGAACCTAATGGATCGTAGACCGTGTAAGGTGGAGATTGAAGAAACAATGGAGATGAGTAAGAATAATTAAATGGTTTATTTATTTATGGCAAGGATTAATTAATATGTTAATTAATCAAACGAATAAGTCCGTTAAAGACCTTGGGATAGTTTTGGACCTTAAGGCCCAATGGGCTTCGAACATCAAGCCTATTGACTTAAGTTGTATGACAACTTAATGAATAATGATTCACAAAGGCCCAATTAGCCCAATAATACCCTAAGGCCGGCCATTTAGAGATGGAGTGAGTTTTGGACTTATTTACAAGTTTGCCACTCCAATGAATTAAGGTATAAATATGACTTTATAGCCAAAATTCATTTAGGGTTTTCTTTTGGGGAAAGGATGAGAACATAAGCTCTCATTTCTCTCTAAAGTGGCCAACCTCCTTGGAGGGTTTAGCTAGCAATCCTACTACTCCAAGGTCACTCATTTCTTCTCCAATCTAACCTTGGTGAAGAGACTTAGAGGTTCTCAATTTTGGGAACTTGGAGAACCATTTCATCCATCCAAATCCATAGATCTAAGATGCAAGGAATGAAGGCCCTCTCTTTGGGTGATTAGCCTTTGCTTATGCAAAGAGGAATCTACAAAGGTATAATTTCTCAACTAACAAATGTTGTTTTAAGTTGAGTCAAGGTTCACCAATCTACTAGGCTTTGAATTTCATGGTTAATGTTTTGTTTTTAAGTGCATACAAGCATGATTCCGCCTTTTAATTGTTAATTGCATGCTATAAATGTTGCTTAAATGAACATGTTTTTCACAAAATTTTCCTTCAATTACGACAGCTATACCCGGCCTTGGTTAATCAGCAAGTCTTCCAACATGACAACGTGATACGCACCAGAGTCATGTCCTTACCTTCGTTGTTAGACCAACAAGACCTTATTGAGGTTTACGTCGTCGAGGCAATACCAGATGATTGGAGAAAGCACATGATGCAGTATCTTGACAATCCCAATGGCAAACACAGTCGCAAGACAAGAGTTCACACCACAAACTATGTCACTTATCAAAACGAGTTATACCGAAAGGGTGAGGATGGTATATTACTGTTATGCCTCGGCCCCTAAGAAGGTGCTCAAGCAATCACAGAAGTCCATGAAGGGGTTTGCGGAGCTCATCAGTCCGGACATAAAATACAGTAGCTGCTTCAACGACACTGTTATTTTTGGCCAAGAATATTAAAGGATTATATCGAGTTCGCACGAAGGTGCATACAGTGTCAAGATTCATGGACCTATACAACGGGTCCTGGCCGAGTCATTACATTCGGTCACTAAACCATGGCCGTTTAGAGGATGGGCCATGGATGTAATCGGTAAAATCACACCATCTTCCGGGGCTTCCAAGCATGCATGGATACTGGTAACAGCCGATTACTTCCCTAAGTGGGTCAAAGCAAAATCGTATGCCGAGCTAACGTCTAAAGAAGTTTGCGACTTTGAGGAAGAACACATTGTGACCAGATTCGACGTACCAGAAATGATTATAACTGACAATGGCACAATCTTTACAGCCGAAAGGTTTAAAGAATCTACGGCAAGTTTGAAAATTCGGCTTGAATAGTCTACACCATATTATCCATAAGCAAATGGGCAGGCCGAGGCAAGTAACAAAGTGTTAATCAGCATTCTCGAGAAAATAATAAAAGAGAGGCCTGGCATGTGGCATTTAAAGTTAAATGAGGCTTTATGGGCTTATCGAACATCGCTTCGATCGGCGACTGGGACAACCCCGTATGCACTAACCTACGGACACGACGCAATGTTACCAGTCGAGCTAAGCATAAATTCATTACGAATAATTGAACAAAGTAGTTTGTTCAGCACCGAATATAATCAGTCCATGAGACAGGAGTTAAAAGACTTAGAAGAAGCACAACTCGATGCTTATAACTTTCTAGTGGCATAAAAACAGATTGCCGAGCGAGCATACAATCAAAAGGTCCGACATAAAACATTTGGCGAAGGAGAATTAGTTTGGCAAACGGTGTTACCTGTAGGAATTAAAGACCCTAGGTTCGGCAAATGGTCGCCAACTTGGGAAGGGCCTTTCGTCATACATAAGGTTTTTGGTAAAGGCGCATATCATCTTAGAGACCGGATTGGTTTAGTTCACAAATTGCCAATCAATGGGAAGTTTTTAAAGAAGTACTATTCCGTCACATGGGAAATGCGGGAATAGAAATTCATTTCATTAAGGTCGATAGAAGAATACACAAATTGAGTTGGTCGATCAGTTTACATAAATTCAGGGCGAAGAAGGAAGAAGAGTGCCAAGAAGAGCCTTAAGCTCCAGCCACGGCACCTCGCCCATTATGACCTCGGCCTGCTGGTTTTTCTTGTCCATCTTCAACTGCTCGATTCAGTTTTGTGCTCGCCACATACTCAGTCAGACAATCTTTGCCGCCCGACTCGAAGTCTTTCGCAAGATCAGAAGCAATAGCTGACCTTTGTTTTGCCAGTTCAGCTATTTAGCGGTCGAGGTCGGCCAAGGCTTCCCCTTTCGCCTTTAAAGCATCAATCTTCGGACGAAGAGCGTCTTGGACGGCCATGGCAGCTTTCAGATCTTGTTCAGCACAAAGAGCATTCTCAAGGACACTAAAAGTCGATCTAAGGCAGACGACACCTGAACGATGGCCTCAGCACTCATTTGACCATCTTCGCCGAGGTCATTTAGGCAGGCACCCAATAAATCGAGGCCTTTGCGTTCAAGGACTTGCGACGTAGAGAGACAAAACTTCTTGCACCCGAACCAGAGCAGTTGAATCGACGAGGTCAGTTGTAGGGGCCGAAGAGCCAGCCGCTCCAGTAGTACTTGATAGGAGGGCTTTAAACTCGACTTCCCATGAAGGCTGCACACAAAACTCAGCTCAAGCTCAAATATATCACAAAAGAACATAACAAGAAGGTTTTGTTTTAAACCTGCCGAGAAGAGACTTCGGCCATGTCTTCAGGTTCATTGCTCGAACCTAAAGAACTTAATGGTCGAGCCTAGTGCCTTAGACTGTTCCTCAATTCACGCGGCCGATAAAGGTTATCTACATTCGATGGCCACGGAGGCGGCCAAGAAATATAGATAACACCCTTCGGCGCATAAAATTTTAGATGAAAAGAGTGGGCAGGCACCTGACATTTAATATTTTCCTTGGTTTAGAGCTCTAAGAGAAAAATAACCAAGGAAAGCAGTAGGGTTACTTACGAAGGCTGAAGTGGCTTCTTGGGGAGGAATGGTGAAGTCCTGGTCCTGCGGATGAACGGGCGTTTCCGCCGTTGCTTCTGGCTCTAAGACAAATTGTTTGCCACGATCGGCTGCAGAATGGCCGATCTGGACAGCCGCCTCGAACGTAGGGGGAGGTTGACTATGGGGTTGAGGGCGACCCGCCAGAGGAATCTTGTCGCTCCCATCACTCTCCTCTGGTTTGACGGTAGGTCGTTTGCCACGGTCGGTCGCAGAAGGGGACTTGGATAGCTGCCTCGGACGCAGGAGGAAGTTGATTATGTGGTTGGAGGTGACTCGCCAACAGAATCTCGTCGCTCTCTTCTAGAACGACTACCGTATGTTTTGGATTTTTGGGGGGAGTTCTCTTGGCCAGAAGGGCCGTCTCTTCCACGACTGGAGGGTCAGGATGAGCCTTGGGAGCCTGACTCGCCGGGGTCAGCTGCATGACCGTTGAGATACGTAAAGCTGGGGTGGAAGGAGAAATGTTGGGAGTGGGCGTTCCCGATGTTTGGCTAGAGATGACATGAATTTCTCGTTGCCCTTTGTTTGCCAATTTCTTGACGCGTTTTGTAGGATGAGAAATTGCGGCGGCCGTCTCAGTCTCCTGTTGGGGTCGTTTGCTCGGCTGGGAAGAGGGGATTGCTTTTTTTCTTCGCTGCAATTACAGCCATCGCCGTTACCTTTTTCCACGCTCGGTCGCCCGAGAATTGAAAGTTGAGTCAATAACAATAAGGATATAGATATATCCAAATATATAAAGCAAGCTATATACCTTGGGTAGCCTCTTTGGGTTGGGGAGCAAGAGCCTTGTGGGGATGATTGTCGAAAATCTTGTTAATGATATCTTCGACCGGTGCGCTGAAGAAGCTCTGAGTATATTCTTCCCACCAATCGCCGAAGGTATCGGTACTAAGGGATTCTGGAATGACCGGTCGAAGATGGAATTTTCGGCATCGCTCTTGGAATTCTTTTTTGGCATCGTGGCATTCCTTCTCTGAATAACCGGGTTCACGTATGCGGCTTAAGACGGACCGTAAAGAGAGAAGAGGGACTGGGCAGCCTTGGAGGTAGCCAAGCTGCCGAACGAGGAAGTTGGGAAGATACATTTCCCAACCCGCTCGGCGACCCTTGCAGCCGAGGGGTAGGTCGCGGGTAAGTACGAAGGACCCGCAGGATTAACGAAGGTCAGCATCTTCATCCACGCCCCACGTTGATATAAGAAGCCTGATCGACGAAGGGTATTCTCAACGACGACAGATAAGGAACTCGTCATTAGAAAGATCGTCGAGAGCAAAAAGGTATCTGAATACCTCTTCAGCCTGGTGAAAGGGTGTTGGCCGAGAAGCTAGTTGAGGGCTGAGCGCTCCCGTAGGCGAGAAATCGGCAATCTCTAGGCGAAGAGATGCAAAGTAAACTTGAAGCCAGAGTTAAAATATCCAGAGGGGACCACTCTGGTACGGGTCGATCTTGTGTTGGGTCATGTCGGCCAGGCATCGTAGGAGATGGGCGAGAATAGCCGGGCTGAGTGCCAGAGTGTGACCGCTAGCTAGGGCTTCGGCCACTGGCATGTTCTCGACCAGACACTTATTGGATATGGTACAACAGATAAATTTGTTGTACCAATAGAAGAGGAAAGCCTCGTGTTCTCCTTCTCGTAGAGCCTCCTCTCCTTCGCCGGTAAAATGAAGATAGAGGGTGTTATAGTTGAAGAAGTTCTTATGAAGTTTGTGAACCTCTTCTTTCGACGGTGCTTGGCCTTCACCGCTCAGCGTCTCAAGGGCCCGCTTGTCGAAAAGCACATTCAGGTCAAGGTTCGACGGGTACCCAAAGAGGGTAGCATCGACTAATATTCCAATCGGGAAAGTCCCCAGGATGGCAGTAATGTCAAGGATGGTGGGACCTATGGGGCTGAGAGGGAGGACCATGGTGTTGGTGGCCGAACACCAGAAGCATAAGGCCGCTAGGAGGAGCTCCTAATCCATGATAACTTTCATGGATGAGAGGTGAATGGCATCGTAGATGCCCAGGGGTTTCCATTGCTCACCAAAGAGTTTTTCCATTCGTACGACCCAAGCCGCCCAGGCTGTAGTGGTCGAAGGCCATGAACTTTGTGGCCTTGCCAGGTCCCACTTCGACCATTCAAACCTTTGCAGCAAGGGTGATAGGCAGTGCTCCTTGAGAAGTCCGATGATGGTTGGTGGTACTGCCTTTTTGAAGAGAGGGCCCAAGATTTGGTAAGGGGTGCTCATATCACTTTTAAAACGGATGGTTTTGATCGAACTTCGATCAATAATTTTCTGGCATTGGTCACATTCCTTGGAAAGCTTGGAGATGAAAGAGGCCATTGTATGGGGGTTGAAGATGTGATGAAAGGAATTTTTCTAGGTTGGGGGATTTTGAGACAAAAATCTGGAAGAAAGGGATTCACCGGAGAATGAGGGCAAGAGATTTCAGAGAATTTGAAAGCATAAAGTGTAAATGAGGGAATTTCGATGTTTATAGGAATATGGAGGGAAGGTCAATCATTTGAAATTCAAAATGAAGGGTAGGATCGAACGAAGAATCCTCTAATCATTATGAACATTCAGAGAATCCAGTTGAGAAGATCGAGGGTTTCGTGGCTTGGGGAACGCACGATTGCGTGTGGCGGTGAGATTTATGGTGAAAGATGTTTGGTGTCTGCACGATGGTGAATGGTTCGCGGATCAAGGCGGCATGGTGATGCTCAGCAACAAGGTCATGATGGTATGACGGTTCAATGAGCTGCACGTTTTAAAAGATATCATTAGGGGTTCACCGTGTTAAAAAATGCCACGTGGTGTATTGGTCAGCATGATCAAGATCGTGCAATCATGCTCAATAAATACGCCTTGGAAATAAAGTATGTGGATTCTGAGTATTAGTTTTGCTTCTTCAAGGTCGGAGCTCGACCAGAGAATTCAGGCCGAGGACCTCAGAAGCGAGGGGGCAATGTTTGGGCCCAAAATATCAGTTTGGGCCGAGTATAGAATTATTCTTAGCCCGGAAGGCCCTACGACAAAGTTACCATGGATCGTTTGGTTCGTAGGCTTCCAAACCTGGGTCGGTTAAGTCATGCTGCAAGACGAGTCGAGTTCTGGTGCAATGAGGAGTCTCGGTGAGATTAACAACTCGGAAGTGAATCCGGCTCGATATAGGATTGGGTTCAAAAGTATAGTGAAAAAGGACTGGTCGAGTTGGAGTTTGATTGGGAGAAGAAGTCCTAATCTGGGTAGGTTTTTAACTCGACCTTGAAGGTATCCGGTGCTATAAATAGAGGAGGCTGTGCATCGTTCGAGCCCCTTCCAATTCAACACACAACTGCCCTGCGCAAACTCTTTCAACAACTTGAGATTTTTTATTTTCTCTTTTCACTGACACATCTTCCGTTGGCATCAACAACACTGTGAAAGCAACCGGTGATATCTTCAGTCGGCATAGATAGCTCTGTCGCCGTAGAATCAGTCGATCTCGCAGTATCTTTCGTTGGCATCAACAACACTGCAGCGAGGACGGTTGGTTACCTATCCAAGTCTTGGTCGAGAAGGATTTCCGAATCCTTATTGATTGAGGTCATCTCATTAGCCTTCTCGGTGAAGCGAGGTGTTACAACCTATTGAGCTCGGCGCATTGTACGCCGAGTTATGTTATGATTGGATACTCTCAAGTAGGATTTAGAGTTCGGCATTCAGACGGCCGAACCACGTTCACTATTAAGACTCATATCTGCTTTAAGTATTTGTGCCCTTACACTTTGGTGTCGATTCGGCGTGAGTTTACTCTGACGAATACCATCACTGTGACCGAATCCAACGACAACAATTCATGAACTTCGTGAGAATAGTAGCCTTGTCTTCAGGTTCGAGAACCCAAGAGGTCGAGACGTGTTCCTTCCTCGGTCGCAATCGCAAGACGCAGAAGTCAGCCGCGCACCTAACGCAACATCAACAAATTTACTCCTCGGCCGAGCTCGGCCAACGAGTTGGCACGCCCTGCATTCATCGAAGGACATAGTTAGCTTATAGATTACTCGGCCTGCATGCCACGGAGGCTTGGTAGTTTTTAGGGTCAACAGATCTATAGAAAAATTACCAAAAGCTCATAAAACATAGAAAAATATACCTGTAAAAAATTAGCCATTAAACCTAGAGAAAAATGATACATGTAAACAAAATTAGCGAAATTGTTTAAAACACAAAATTAGCCAAAAGCAATAAAAAATTAAATCCTATTGAATTAAAAAAAAAACAAAAGAAAACAGAAAAGAATACCATTGATTGATTATGTCAGCACGGATTCAAACCCAAAAATAAAAGAAATTTGTTAATTCATTCATTAAAAAATTTACAAAAACAAAAAAAAATTAGGCAAATTTTAGCAGATTTGGGTGCAGAGAGTATGTACTTTGTATGGTTTGAGTAAATTGAGATTATTTAGTTGGTTGCTTCTTAGTCCTTTCTTTCTTGCTCTCTGTGCAAACCAAGTTAAAAAAAAAAAAAAAAAAAAAAGCATCAGAAGTATAGAAGACTAAAAAATTTCTGACTAATGGAAACTACCAAATGGTGTTAATCTAACATATGACAACATATCTTACTGAACCGAACGTGAAGGTATTACCTCATTGGGATCTCTCTGATCTCTATCAGGGAATCTCCACTCACTGTTTCCTTAAACTGTTGGAAATGTGCCCTAAAACAAATCATATGATGATACTTTACGGACATTTCACAAGTTAAACTAATGTAGTTTAAATATAAAGGGCAAAAGGTTATTGTTTGAGTCGTCTCATATACATGTTATATGCTTAAACGATAAGTCCAAGGAATATGTGATTGGGAGAATGCAATCTAAAGAAGTTAGATTCATGAGACCATTCTTTCGTATACATATCCTAAATGTTCCTGATCATAGGATTACCAATTGGGCATTGACAGTCCGTTAAGATCAGTACGTGCTGTGTCTTCTCTCAGGGAGAGTGACTAGTCTCGAGTCATTGGTGTGTGTGACATCAAGACAAGTACGTAGGTGCTCAATAGAGAATGAGTTCACTGAACACGATCAATGAAGAGTTCTCATATTCATGTCACATGAGAACTCATGGTTGGGATAATGCAAAGTAGTCCTTTAACCTGAGGCATCATAGTTGTCTTGTGGTTAGGTACTTGATCTTTGATTATGTCAAAGTCACCCCATCCGTGGGTGTCCACGGCATCGTCGGGGTTAAGCCACTTAGCCATGGAGGCAAGTGAATGCGCAACAAGGGATCTCTAACCTTCAAACCGTTTGGGGGAGAATACTCTATGATATGATTAAGAATCTCTGACCAGAGTATGAATGAGATTTAGGAAGTCGTTCCAAATCACATTCAAGGTAATCATATAAGCACACGAATCACATTGGATAGTAGACATGAATAAACTATCAAACCAAACAATGTGGTCAAGAGTATTGTATTAGAGAAAGACCGTATTGCATTTGTAATCCTAAACTGAATAGGTTCTCCACATTTTCTGATTAGCTTGGGTAACCATGATATGCTGCTAGGTGTCACTCATGGTTTGTGGAAGCCCTAAACGTGTATAATCATTAAAGGGAGAATTGAAAGTAAGTTTCAATTCACAATCGATTTGAAATGCTTTTAATCGCCCACTGCCTCGCTAAAAGGAACCTAATGGATCGTACACCGTGTAAGGTGGAGATTGAAGAAACAATGGAGATGAGTAAGAATAATTAAATGGTTTAATTATTTATGGCAAGGATTAATTAATATGTTAATTAATCAAACGAATAAGTTCGTTAAAGACCTCGGGATAGTTTTGGGCCTCAAGGCCCAATGGGCTTCGAACTTCAAGCCCATTGACTTAAGTTGTATGACAACTTAATGATAAATAATTCACAAAGGCCTTAAAAGCCCAATGAAACTCTATGGCCGGCCATTTTGTTAAA